>NC_142674.1:23116827-23416827 GCF_964200805.1 Pocillopora damicornis
TATAAAATTTGTTCGGCGCGTTCGGCATCATTTTGATATTCTCAGCGCTCTTCCGCGGGTTTTCAACTGGGCGATCGACACCTTTTTGTAATACTTTTTTGAGAGGGATGAAAGAGTATGAAAAGTTTACCACTATTTCTAACTCTGTGGATACTCGTGGAGTTTGCTGGCTCTTCGGATGAGTATATTTTAATGATCAAAGTGCGAACAAAAAGCGAAAAAAGGCCGAAAACTTGAAGTTTGAGATTTGATTTACTGACGATCAAGATGTGCACATGAGAATACAAACCTTGAAGGTTAGTCTTAAGATGTTAATATCTTCTGTGAATCACGAAGTTGTATGTGGAGACGATTGTGAGATATTCGTTATGATAATAGAAGGTAATTTAGAATTTGATCTTATTTTACTTCAACTTTGAAATAAAATTGCGTTAAGTTCGAGGTGGCTCCCAAGCTCCAAATCACTTCGAATAACATCATCTTTTCTTTCTCTTTGTAGTCACATAGAACACAAGGCTTTAAAAAATGTTCTAGCTTCAGGATCGAGTCGCTCTTACTTCAACCTTCGGCGAATTCGTTTTTGGGAGGTTGAGATGGATTTTCCAAGTCATAGCTCACAACTGTCTTTGGCTTTTTTGCTCTCCAAGTCTGTTGTACTTGGTACGTAGGCATGTGTCTTAACAACGGTTATAGGCTGACTAGAGGATAAACTTCGGTGGTACCTATTTTTCACATGGCCCCTAAATCCCTCACCACTGTCAGTTTGTTGTTTATTTATTTAGCTTTCGGTCTAACCAATTTCATTTACCTTTAAAAAAAATGTGAGGGCTTTGTCTCTTGAGTTTAAACTGGTGTCGTTTTCATCATGTTCATGTGTTATTCGAAACGGATGGCGTCAGCTTCATTCTGTTTTGTTTATTTCAGTAGAATACTTCTGCCACAAGAAATGAATTTTGAGTCGAAGTGTACAATGAAACTCGCAGATTAAAATTATCACCATATTTTTTTGTGGTTCTTAAAATATGAGACGAGTGATACAACAAATGGATAAAAACTCAAGGAACTCCTTGTTTCTTTAGAATGTTAACTATTGTATTTCTGTCATATTTAACAACGCATTTCACGTTTAAAATGTCTTCAAACCAGTTTGACTTGCATTTCACTTTGCCAGAAATGTTGTGATCCTTCAATTTTTATTCCTTAATCGAGACTGATGATAGGAATTAACTTTTATGTTATCTGCTGTTTAGGGAGATGTGAATGGTTACCCCACTACATATAGTTGGTACTATTGACAGAATGGATAGGTGTAACATGTACTGTGCCTAGCTGGTATTGAAGAGAATGTAATTAGTACCAGAAGCTTACTACTGGTATAAAATGATCAATCTTTTGTTCTTTCCTTGCAACTTGTGTCTATACCTTATTTGCAACTGTAAAATTACCAATAAAGTTTTTGAAAGTTTGTCCAAATTTTATTGGAAAAGAATATAAGGAGTGATCAGGTGAAATATTGTCATGTTCCTTAAGAGCATTTGAGCTTCCAGTGAGAGCTATAAAATTTCTTGAGTGACAGATATATGATGTGTCTGCCATAAAATCGGCACAGCCAAACCCCTGGCTAGAAAACGATAGATTTCCCTCAAATAGGCATCAAAGCCAATGCCCATAACTGCAGAATATGCAATGTAAAAGTCCCCTTTGACTTAAGTCTCATTTCTCTAAAATCTGATTGATGTAAATCATCCATTTTTATAAAGAGATCAACAAACCTCTCCACATTAGTTCAATCTGACCTCATTTGGTCCTGTTCCCAGGAAAGAAAGGCTTTTGGAAATATTTTGTTTTTTATCCTCACTGTTATGAGCCCTTCTGTTTCTTTGTTATTTGGCATGTAATAAGAGTCTTTTCAGACCACTGAATTGTCATACAACTCTTGAAATTTAATAGGTTGGAGAATAAGGTTGCAAAGAGTGTATATGATATTGTTGTGCAGTTGAAATGATAAATGAAGATGATTTTTATTGGGAAATAACTGATTTATTTAATTATTTATCTTACAACTGGAAGCCCAAACCAGTACTTGCTTTAATTCACAATTTCTCCACATCATCGATCATACCTAATGATATTAATATTTCCAAGACTAATGACTGAAAAGAGTTTTCCTTACTCCATTAAAATCCATAGTTATTCCTCCACTTCTAACAAGCTCTTTGATCTAATTAGGTGACCATATCACTAGTACTAATGTTGTCTTACTTTTCTTTACTCGACGTTGACCTTTCTTAGTTTTAATAACTGGCCATGCCAGTTGTGATTCATGTAAAAAAAACTTTTGAAACAAAACATAAACTTTTGTTAACTTTAATTTTTTGCTAAAATTGAAGTAAATTGCAATAGAAGTACAGTTGGAACTCTAAAAAACACTCACAGGAAAGTGAATACTTCAAATGATCAACAACAACTTGAGATAGCAATGACATGATAAAAGTATACCATCCAATTTATTAGTGCTCTTCAACAGGCCTCTTACATCCTTCACAAATAACATCATCTACATCAATCGCCCAAACAATTACAAGACAAGACTCAAAGTTGTCTGTACAATCTTTCGCTTTTTGAAAATAACTTCCTCCCACACACCACACAACAATTTTAAGACTTTGCTGCATCCATCTAAGTTACAGAGAGAAAAATGACAAGAAAAGTTGTCTCAAATACTTGATCCATTGTTGTTTTCTGACACATTTCCCTGCTTCTTTTTTTTTCAAGTTCGAGTTGACCAGGAAGTATTTGATGAAGGGTTTGCGTTAGCAGGGAAGTCAAAGAAAGAACGGGAAAAAGACTGTTTATAGAAATAATTTCAACCAAACGATTTTTTAATGAAAATGGTGATTATGCTTTTGTCACTGAGGGGAACTATGCGTTTCTGGTTGTCTTAGAAGACACCAATCCAATAAATTAATGCAATAGGGGGAAATACATACAATCAGAAATGGAGGACAGTTTGTGTGTTGTATTTACATTTGTTATGGGCAATGGAAATGGGCATGACTGTGTCACAAGGAATTGATATGTTTTTGTTGTTGAAAATCCATATTTTTCATCTCTCCTAAATTTTACATTCAAAACATTGTGCAGATTACAATTTTAATCAACAGCTGTAATCATGGTAGATTTATCGTCAAGTGCCAAACTTTTGAAAAAAAGCAGGCTGAACTTTCTGATTTGGTCCTGTAAAAGCCAAAATGTTCTCATGTAATACATTATATTTCATATAATGCAATATTAACTGTAGCTTTGAAACTTCGCTACACACTGTATTGTAACTAGAAACATCTGATGATAAAATGTGTTAAATATTATCTAGGTAACTCTGTGAAGACCCAGTACAACATTTTGGCACCCACTTACTGTCCCATTTTATAAGGTGTGAGCAGCAAGTTTGGTGATAGCAATGTTTACATTGCTTGGTGACCTGAACTAGAACAGTTACTACAATGGTGTCTCTGTTTCACCCTTTCATACCCAGTTGCTTCCAGAAATTGAATTCAACATTTCTTTTGAAGTTGTCATAGAGCAGTAATTCCTCTGTGATTAGAAGATCTAAAGTAATTTTTGGAAGCCACATTATATTTCTCCATGCTCTGCTGATTAAAATATGCCACAATTTTACACAACTTCAAAAACTCTGGAACATGAAAGTATAAGGCATGCATGTATGTTGTCACATCTTTAACTTGGTACAAGGATGAGAAGATCTTAAACCATCCTATTTTTTCTTCAAGTTGATTGATTGATTCATTAGTTAAAAAATCAATTAATTTTTTAATCTCCAATGATTTCCATGCACCCATCCCATAGCAGCTGAAACTTTTCTGACTTCTTGTTTCCTGGCAAAAGTGAGGATGGTTAAATATTTTACATCACCTTAAGTATTTCAGGACCCATTTGATCTCTACAGTCCAATTTTTTTGGTGTTTTTGTGGATCCTTCATTCAAAAGAAATGCCCAGATTTTTTAGAAAGGTTTCATAACCAGTCATGCTTAAAATTCTCTCGTGAAAATTCATTATAACATGTGGCATTCTCACAAACATACTTTCTCCTTATTTCCTTTATTTAAAGTTCAGTCAAATTATCTGATACACAAAGAAATAAATGTAGGGTGTCAATAATTACATAATCAAGTGGTATGAAATTGAATAGAGGGGTTTCCTTGCAATTGAACTTTTTTGATTTGGCAAATTTGGAAATTTCCTCCAATGATGAACCCCCCCTGAGAACTGTTTGAAAGGGACCATACCCTCTTGATATGCCTCTGGTTATGAGGACATTTGCACCAAATGCATGCATACTCTTAATTAGCTCCCCCTAACCCACAAACACAGGCTGGGAACTTCCAATCCTCACCAAGAAAATATTTGATGTTGGAGCCTTTACCCCTTACTTTTACCTTATTTAATTTAGACATTTCTTCTGTTAGATCAGCCAGGCTTTCCTTGAGATTGTCATAGTTCTCAGTTGTCTTAAGTATAGCAAGGACATAATTGCCCTTTTCATTCACTGCATTTTCTTTTTTTGTTTATAATGGAGTATGTGATATTTACTAGTTTCAGTCTCTTTCCAATGCATGTACTATCTCCACTTATCTTGAGTTTAATTATATCTCCTTTTAAATCTTCTTTTCCTTGTAAGTTAACAATCTGCCCTTCCAGACTCTCTTTGAAGCTGATTTGCATACCTTCTGTTTCTCCTGGAGATTTCTTATTCATTGTATTTGTCTGCTGGGTTGTCTAGTAAGTGTTTGGGATAAACTCAGACTTCCTTGCCATTTTATGGCATGCTTCGTTGGAAATGTTAAATGTCTTTTATATAAATCCAGTATTTCATGTCATTAACCTGAGCATCTGTTAGGTCACTGGAATTAGAACCTCATGGTGGCATATGATGCTTATCAATTAGATCAAAAGTTTTGTACTGTTCTGTGTCATCATTGAACACTTCTACTTTTGAAGCCACAAATTTGTACATTCCAAGAGAGGTTGGAGTGGCTTCACATTCTTCTTTCATTTGCTTCCTTATCCTATTTTAGTGTTACTTGGAGTGCTCATTAAAGGATCTTTTCTCAGGGCTCATTACACCTCTCTTACTTATCTCTGCAATTCTGTGAACTGGTCCTTGGAATCTCTTCTTGTGATACTTATAGCTTCTCCCTGTGTCGTCGAGCTTTTCCTCAAGTTTCTATCGCTTGGTAATTTCATTCTTCAAAGATTCCTCTGGCGTTCGTTTCTCCCCATTCTCTCTCCATTCTCTTTGGCAATTGTGTAGAGAAGATAGCCGAAAACGACCGGCATCAGACATATTCGAGACTTACTAGCAACAAAATTTTTGTATTATACGAAATTCCGTTTCTCTTAGGACAAAAGGAAAAAGAATCACATCGCTTAAATTATTTAAAAGACAACCTACTTGTTAATACGAAGGTAACGAATGGCCAGAAAATCCTGTTTTTGGACCCTCTGATCCTTCTCCCACGACTTCTACGGATCTGCAGAAGACCAGAAGTAAATCTTGTGAGAGCGCTCGAACTTGAGCGGCCATTTGACCTATCTAAATCGGTCGCAAACTTGACGAGCTAACCAAGACAATAAATTTCTCGATCCATTCGAATGTGACGGTAATATTGAGGTTCGAGCGTGCGCAAAAGAGCTAGGACCCATTCTTACGCGCAAATCGTCATACGACACTGTGAACGTTTCCAAAATTGCCACTGTAATTACTTGATTAAACGCCGCCCTCGAATCAACGCTGCCTTCGAGTAAACGCCGCATTTTAGAGCAGAAATATTAACAAAGGCCGCATAATGATGCGGCGTTTGTTCGAATAACAGATTCAAAAAAGCACACAGCGAGCAATGCTTCGATCGTAGTTGGAAATTTTGAGTGAGCCAGACAAATCCTTTTGAATGTACTAGTTCTGATGTCGAGAAAGAATATCCGACATTAGATCCTTATTCACTTTATATATTGCAGTAGCATGAAATGCAAATTGTGAAATGGAAAACGATATAAAAAGTGACTTTTTAGACTGGCACTAAAACATGTTTTTTTTTTTTTTTTTTTTTTTTAATTCAGATAGTCAGTTGCCATACAATTGTTAGCAAGAAATAAATTGGATTTTAATTAATCGCCGCCCTCGAATAAACACCGCACTCGAATCACGAAATTTAATAAACAAATTTGATAAACGCCGCTGCGTTTAATAGAATAAATACGGTAATAGAAAGTTTAAAAAATGAATTTTGACCCATTCAATCCTAAAGCTGTAGTATTTCAAAACAACTTCTAAAGTAGCTTTAAAAGTAACTTTAATGTTTTGTCTTTAAAATTTCGTTGTTAAAATTAATCACTACCAAAGCGTCTCTCAGTAATCGAGCTAAACGTTCCAAGTTTTGTAGTTTTGAGTCAGACAGTGGTAGGGGCGTGGTCCCCGAGACTTGATATAGGTTTTTGTTTACAGTGAGTTTGATATGCATACGGACGGCTGATTACCAGCTACAGTCGTTAGAATATATATATATATATATGTTTTTTGTTTGTTTTTTTTTTTATATTTCTTTCATTAAACTTTTATACCAGTTGTGAAATGATATGTGTTCTTTTTCCTTTATCTCGTCAGTCAAACCCCCAGTTCCTTGCTCAGAGGATGCAGCAGAATACGGTCTTGTTTAGGGAAAGAAGATGTAAACTCCAAAGTGGACCAACCAAGATGTTTAAAAACTTGATTTGTGGAAATCATAACTGCAATAATTTCATATAATAGAAATATAATAGAAAACATTTCATATTTTGTAACAAACTGAAGAAGTTTAATGTTCACTTACTAACTATCATGTTGTTTAACAAATGTAAGCTACAAGCATTTTGTAATCCATACTAAATCATAAAAAGTGTCCCACACTCTATTTTCCAACATGGTGATAACGAAACTGGAACTATAATAATCAGATGATTGTGAACATTTCGACGTCAAAGAAGTAGATTATTTAGATGGAAAACTGAGAAGAAAAAAAACCAAAAAAGAACACAGCACAGACCACCCAGCCACCAGGCCGCCTTTTGGTTTAATGCTTGGTTTAATTTTGGTGAAATCTGTCATGGTAGTCTTTTCATTTCCTAACGCAAATAGCAATTGGAAAATACCATAAGTTTTACTGTAGAAAAATAAAACTAAAATTGGTCATTTCGTAGGACTGATCGCTTATTTTGTTTGCATATCAATTAGTATCAGTCGTGGTAAGTAGCGATAGAGGATCGAAGAAACCTTCGATTAAGAGCCATTTTGCGAGGAGTTTTGTTTCTGACAAGTCCTTAACTAATGAGTAATACACGAAAGCTGATACTGAATGATTGAAAAAAAGTGGAAGAATTAAACTCTATAACCCGGATTTTCTGATTAATCGCAACTCAAAATTATTAGCCACGGTAAACAATGGAAGGACAATATCGCAAAAAATTTTTCATTTAATGGTTTTCTCACTGATTGAAGTGGGTTTCAGTAGTTTAATATATCTTAATTTTGACGAATTATTATTAACACCGTTGTTGCAAATCGGTTGATTTCCCTTCTCGTTTGATGGTCTCGTTTGTATAGTGGCATAACTTAAGCTGTAGAACTTTCGTGCTCAGCTGGACGCAGTTTAAAATAGAGTGAATCGGAGCAGCAAACCGCATGAAAAGATTTTACGTAAGAAGTAATCAAGCATGAAGTGTAGCATTGTGTTATTTATAACCATGCAGACATGACACGCGGTTATCCCATACGGTACGAGATGCAAAGTTATGATTTTGTACTTATCTTCCACGTGATCTTGTCCCTAATTTTTGCCAATCACAACACTTGTAGCGTATAACATTTTTAGCTCGGAGGCAAATTTGCATTCCTGGGCCTTCTACAAAATACACTAACTGAACTTGGCGAGGAAAACGACAGAAACCTACCTCCGAACTCTGGCTCCAAGAATGATCATAATTCGTCAAGGTCTTAAAAGGATATCTCGATGCTCATTGGGAATCGTGAAGTTGTGCCTCTCGTTCTTCTTGTGGTTATATCAATTAATCATGATGTGGAATAAAAAGGATGAGCGTAAGGCTGTTGAGCATAATTATGTTGAAGGTGAGACCAGCTTCATTTCGATATGTGACAAACATATAATGGCATGGCTTAGATGATCCCACATATGTGAGATCAATTGAGGTGGCTATATGGTCTTACCTCCATCCTAGCATCAGCACTGCACTGATGAGGCCCAGAAGGCCGAAACAGTACTGTCTGCAGTTAGTTATATATATGTTGTTTTTTTTATATTTCCTTGATTACACTTTTATACCAGTTGTGAAATAATATTTGCTCCTTTTCCTTTATCTTGTCAGTCAAACCCCCAGTTCCTTGCTCAGAGGATGCAGCAGATGACGGTTTTGTTTAGGGAAAGAAGATGTAAACTCTGATGTGGATCAACCAAGAAGTTTAAAGTCTTCATTCGTTGAAATCATAATTGCAAACATTCTATATAATAATTTTGACCATCTGACGAAGTTTAATGTTCACCAACTAGCTATTATTATAATCAAAGTAGTTTCAGTTCCTAAATTGTGTGAGCCACAAGTATGATTACGAGCCATTTCATTTGACTGTTACGTTTGTATCCCGAACAACTTTATATTCACGAACCATAGTAAAAATTTAAAGGCATCATCTATAATTTATTAGACTTTCGGCAGGATTTGGATAAAGGACGAACTTTGGGCTCAGCTAGACGTATTTCTCATGATAATTAGTGAAATGGTTCAGCGACCTGCAACAATGACTATCTTGACCGACGGAACAAATTAACTAACGAAACCGGTGATGTAAGATGTAAACTAGTCATGCACTAAGTGTCATTTATCACTATGCTGTCTATAAATACGTCTGTCTGTTTAATAATTAAAATTGTTTTTAGGCTTTGGTGATCGTTAGCAAGAATCCTGAAATTAAACACGTCAGTTTATCGCTACTTGCCCTCTAAAGTTAAAACCCATCTAGAGCAGAACGCCGCGCAAAATGGATTGTAATCGGAGGTTTCTTTGATCCTCTGGTCTCCATTGTGCAATTGTACTTGCGGAGTTCCCTTCCAATGTATTCTTCTCAGCGAATTAACTCAGCGTTTGGCGGTTGCTCCCTGTTCCTTTCCCCACTGACGAAAAAGTTGCTTATTTAGACAAATTTTCTGTCATCACCAACATTTTAAAAGTATGGATGATTTGTCGCGACTTTACAAACTTTGGCCGAAGCGAACTAATCTTCTAACGCACCGTCAACAAAATTTGTCCCAGGTCAAAACTGGACAAAATCGACTGAGAAAACAAAACCGTGATAAACTTGTCGATCATTTGTATAGCTTACGTGTACCCTCCCCCGATTTCTGTTGTATGTAGTGGCTAAGAGTACTGCCACTCCCCCCGACTAGGAAAGTCCATTTCAAGTTTTCCTTTTCAAGTTTTCCTGTCCCCTTCTCCCCACATTACGCCATGTTTTCGAGACATTTTGCCGCTATCCATTCAAAACCAGGCGTCTTACTTGAGAGCGCGAGTGAGCGTTTTTGGCTCGACTTGTTCACCTATCCCTCATGTTTGGTTTGGAGTAAGCGTGAGCGAGTCGGAGGGTAGGCTCGATTACCAGTCGCTGTTCGGGAATGAGCCCCCGCTCCTAGAGGGGCGGGAATCGAGCCTAGACGGAGGGGGATAATCTTCTCCCTTCTCTTCCTCCCTCCCCCGCCTATTAATCAGCCTCTCTTCCCAACCTACCTCGGTTAATAATAATAATAATAATAATAATAATAATAATAATAATAATAATAATAATAATGATAATAATAATAATAATAATAATAATAATTTTTAAATTTTTAAAATTTGAAATCATAAATTTTAATTCACTAAAATTCTATTCCTACAATATAGTATAAACTTAATTAAAATTAAAATCTGTCATAGGTCCCATTTCACATAGTTATTTCATTCTAATGATTACATTCTATCGACTACAATCTGTTACTTCCTAATCCTATCCTTAACTATTTCCGAGTTCAATCTAGCTCAAGGGAAATATCATGGAAAATCTTATTTGAAGATAAAAAACATCCATCTCATATATTAAAAAATCTAAAAATATTCTCAACAAAAACAAAAACTATTCTCTAAATCCTGCTTGTTCTTTTTCGATCTGAAAGTCACAATGTTCAATGTTCAGAGGGACACACCTGGTGGTGCGTGAACCTCTCAGGCAAAGTAAGGCGGACCTTAGTAGAGCGAAGGACACTTTTGAACGTATCCATGAAATCGTTGTGCTTTACTCCTCTCCTTTCTTAATAGATATGGGTTCCGCTAATCTACTGTGGAAACGCTTGCATTCGTCCGCCATGCCTACGGTAGTAGTGAAGACTAAAGGTGTAAAAGTCCCTCGTTCAACTTCCAAAACCCTGTTCGCGTATAACCTCTTCTTCTCATCTTCATGTTTGCGATAAATCTGCTGAATGGTGAGATCTTTGTAAGACTCTGCGTTTGGGTGAAAAACCCATACGTCAAAAAAAGGCAGAGCCTTGCCTATCCCAGAACCCACGAGCGTGAACATCCAATCGGGCATCCGGTGCTGGGTTCATACCCCTCGTCAGCACTTCTCCCGTTATCTCCTGGAGAACGGGTTTCACTTGCACATCGTGGCAAACAGTGTTTAGCAAATCGGCCTCAAGATCACACAGCTCGTTATGCCTCTGGATGATGAATCCTCCTTGTCTACACACCATGGCATGATCCACCATAAAAGCATCTCCGCAAATACAAGTGGAGGGCGTGTTAGCTATGTGCCAGTCATAGCGGAGATGAACGGCATCCCTGAACTCTCTCTTGCTTAATTAAAGTTCATATCCTTTAACAGGATAACTGTCAGCCAACTAGACGCGCCCTTTTCTGTAGCAAGGAAAGCGGCTCTCCTGATGCTGTCAGGGAGTACGCTCTTTACTTTTGCTAGGTAATCATAAATACTAAGCGTTCGCTCGCCAAAGACATGCGTGGAGAGGCACTTTTGAGAGTAAAGCTCAAGAAATAAACAAAATGAGCTGCGTCTCCACCCGTTTATGCTTCCGCGTCTCTCACGTCTCTCTGAAAAGAGGTACCGAGTGCGCCAAGAAAAGAGGAAATACTCCCATGATCCCTCGAGCTTAGCGTTCGTCTCCAGTCTCTCATAGTGTTCGTGAAACGCCTAGAACGGGGCTGATACTTGAACCTTACAGTGGAAATGGAAGCTTAGGTTGAGAACATACTATAACTCAAAACACGACAGCCTCAATTCTATATTTATTGCCTTGTGATGTTCCACGGTGCTTTACATGTGATCATTTGTAAAGCTGCTTTTTTTTCTTGTTGATTTCGTTTTCTGTTTTAAAACTTTTTTCAAATTTGGTTTTGAGCAGAAATTTCATTTCATCTACATCATGGCCTAAAACGAATTAACTTAATTACAAATCTAAAGCGTGTTTTATTCTACCTATTACTCCTCTATGACTACAAATTATGGAAAAGCAATTTAAAAAAACGGAACTTTTTACATCATTTCTACACTTATTTTCTTACATTAGATTCAAGAATTTGGCACTGACCTGTTCAAGTAACTTTTGTAGGTGAAGGATAGAGGCTGGTTTACAACTGTCACGCAAACATTATGACTGCAATTGGAATCTTAAGCGAGTTCGTTGTTGCTACATAACTAAATGTGAACTACACGCAAGTTAGGGCCTAAGTCTCCCTTCCATGCTAGTTCGCGCATTTCTCCAAAGATTAAGACTAGTGACGAATGACTTGATTGGTCTAGCCCCTTCGATCGCGGAATTTCGCTAACACTTCAGGTGATAACGAAATTTATTTACTTTCTGTGTATGAAAAAAAAAAACCACAAATAGCAATAATAAAAGACAATTGGGGTTCATCCATTGACACCTGTATGTTCTTCACTTTCCATAAAAAAATCTTATCATAAGCTTGTTCAGACCACACTGCAATTGTGAACCTCTCGCGTAAGTTTGCCGTCCCGTTGGAATAATTCTCTGCAAAATAAATAAAAATATGTACAAGAAAAAAACATCAAGTTAAAAAGAACGGTGGTAGTAAAATAGGTCTCTGGTTGCGTTTGTTCTTGAAAGAGATTTCTGTCACGAACGACAGGCTGCTAGAATCGAACACTGGCTCCAATAACACAGCGGTCAAACGTTGGGCATGCGCGTGGAGATCGATTCTGGCCGGCCGCGCGCAAATTTCCCGCGCAAAATCTCAAAGGAAAACGTAAGAAACAACCGCTGTCTCTCGGAGGAGACGAAAAGAATTGAAAAGTTAAAAGAAATCTGTAAAAGGAAAAAAAGGTAGGGAAAAGGAAAACTTGACACGTTGTTCATCTCTTTTCGTTTCATGCTAGATTTTAAAAGGCTTCACCCCCTCCCCCCTAAAAAAACATGGTGCTTAATTAGTGCTTAACTTGTTCATAACAAAAGCTTCACTCACAAATGTTAACTTGATTTGTGTTGAATAGCTCTAGTTATAAAGTAAGCGTGGATTGCCACGATGGTCGGTGTGGTCAAGGCTTTCGCTAACTGATATGTTCCAACTGTGTTATTCTGAAGGCTAAGATTCGTGAACACCAAGAAGCCACAGAACGCCAATGATAGCGGAGCCACTTTGAGCACAGACAACCTTTTTGGCTGAAAAACATTGAAGAAAGCGCACAAGCGGAGACCAATATACGTGGTGGTAAAGTGGATACATGTAAGAGTCATGGTCGGGAAGCCATGGTGAACATGGAGCTATTTGTTCAAGAAAACGATGCAAATCGAGGAACATATGTTAATGAGTAACCCTAGCGTAAGTACAGCTTCTACAGCATCTTCTGAACTTTTCCTTAAAGGGTAAATCTCTGTGGTCAGATTTGTTTTAGCCTCATAAATTATTAAGCGAAGTCTACCCCAATATGAGCTGTTTCTTTGAAAGGATCTCTCCAGGTGCTGTTAAATACAAGTGGCTTGAGCTAACCTTACCCGCAGAACTTGAGCTGTACGTTATTTGATTGCTGCGTTTGTCTCTCGCACAACTTAAGCTGTATTTCATCTAATTATTTCATCTCTCTGGCTCAGCTGAACGCAGGATTTGAAATAGAGTGTATCAGTGCAGTTATGCAAGACGTAAGTTGTGCAGTTATGTAATCAGCTGTCCGTCTAAGAAAATTTGGAAAGAATGCATAAGTTTACTTTACACTTATTTAAATTCAAAGAAAAGAAATAGAGAAAGATGTTTTTCGTCATGTCACGAGCGTGGGACAAATGTCACGAGCGAAGGACAGAGAAAAGATTCTGAGTCCCGATAAGGAATCGAGCCTCAGACCTTCGCATTCCGCGCTCCGATGCTCTACCGCTGAGCTACAGAGACTCTACGGCGAGCGAGATCTATATGAACTTCGTAATATATGAACTTCGCAAGATTGACCTCGCTCTACATAGAGTCTCTGAAGGTCAACGTTTGTATCTCGCATAACTTGAGCTGCACTTCATTTGATTGTTACGTTTGTATCTCGCACGAATTAAGCTGTATTTTATTTAATTGAAAACTTTCTAGCTCAGCTGGACGCAGGATTTGAAATAGAGTGAATCAGTGCAGTTATGCAAGATTTAGTTACGCATGAGGTGTAACAAATGTGTTATTTATAACTATATATGTAGGAAGGAAACACGTTTATTCACCACAGTGCAATATCGATTTTGTTTTATTACATGATCTTGCCCCCTACTTTTAACCAATCACAACGCGTGTGGTGTGTATTTTTTTCTTTTTTCACGGAGAATAGAGTACATTCTTAGGCCTTCTACCAAATACAATAACTGAACTTGAAGAGGAGAACAACAGAAACCTTCCTTCGATCTTTTACCCCAACAATGATGGTCATAATTCGTCAAGGTCTTCAAAAGATATTTCGATGCTCACTGGGAATCGTGAGGCTGTGCCTCTCGTTCTTTTTGTGGTTATGTCAGTTCATCATGGGGCGGAATGACCAGATTCAGTCGGCCTAAAGCGGTGGAGCATAATTATTTTCAAGGTGAGACCAGCTTTCTTTCGACATGTGACAAAATCACATGTTTCCTGCCTGCATGGCTATAAATAATACGATGTGAATATAAACTTGGGTGAGATACAAACGTAATAATCAAATGAAAGTTCAGCTAAGTGATGAGAGATAGAAACGAGATTATGAAAGAAAAAGGGAGATCAACTGACTTGAAAAAACAAATATAAAATATTTATACTGGTATTTTTCATGTTTCTTCATCAAACATTTATACCGGTTGTGAAGTAATATTTGCTCTTTTTCTTTTATCTTGTCAGTCAAACCCCCCATTCCTTGCTCAGAGGATGCAGTAGATGACGGTCTTGTTTAGGGAAAGAAGATGTAAACTCTGAAGTGGACCAACCAAAAATTTTACAGTCTTAATTTGTGGAAATTATAATTGCAAACATTCCATATAATAGTTATGACCACCTGACGAAGTTTAATGCAGTTTGTAATCTATAATAAATCATCAAAACTTCCCCACAGTTTCCAACTTGTTAATAGCGAAACTGAAGCTAATGTTCAGATGACTGTGAACATTTCGACGTCAAAGAAGTAGATTATTTAGATGGGAAAACTGAAAGAAAAACAAACAAACAAAAGCACAGCACAGACTACCCAGCCACCAGGCCGCCTTTTAGTTTAATCTGCATTATAATTTTGGTGAAATCTGTCAAGGAAGAAAACGTCTTTTCATTTCCTAACGCAAATAGCAATTGGAAAATAGCATAAGTTTTCCTGTTGAAAAATAAAACTAAAATTGGTCATTTCGTAGGACAGATGGCCTATTTTGTTTGCATATCAATTGGTATCACTCGTGACAGGTAACGATAGAGGATCGAAGAAACCTTCGATTACGAGACATTTTGTAGTTATTTTTATAACTAACGAGTAATGTCATGTCGGTGTCATCCCGTTTCGCAACTCTGCGTGAGTCCGAGTTGGAAAATATCTTGGCAGAGAGACACTCTGAAAGAACCAACGAAATAACAAATGGAGTTTTTTGACCATTCTAAGACAAGATCGTTTACAGCGTAGCGAAATGTTTTTCTGAAACAAAATTATCAACGCGCTGAAGCGTAGCAGAGGGAATATTAACCCTTTTACAACATTTAAACCATCGGGTTGAAAATGTTATGAAAAAATTGGTTCATACGTCAGCTGTGCGTTCATCGAGATATGAAGCACTTAAGAAGTTTGCAAAGCACTCAAGAAGCGAGATGCTCTCCAAACTTTCCGCGTTAATCTCGATTAAAGTACGCTGACGTAGCCGGGAACCAATTGTAAATTGAAGTCGAACTTAGTCTGACTATTAAAACATTATACTACACAACTTTAAGAACATGTTAAGAACGTTTTCGGGCTCAAATCGTAAAAAAAGCGAAGAACGTTCAGCATTCGCCCCAAAATTAGACGTTCTAATAATAAGACTAGTTGAAAATTGAAACTCTTTCATTTCACCGATTGAATGATTGCAGCTCTAAATCTCTCACGGTAAACAATGGAAAGTCAACATAGAAAAAATCAAAGTGCTCTGTGAGGAAACTCGTGAATTGACACATGATTTTTGAGATTATGTTTAATGTTATCTGGTTTAGGGAATTTTGTGGTTGATTGTCATCTAGAGTACGAGCAGTAGTTCAGTGTTCGCTAATGTAGCAAAGAAACAAAGTAACGTTGGGACAAGAAGGCATTACAATTGAAATGATCATGCTATTACATTTAACAAGGTGGATGATGTCATGTGTTTTAAACGTCTATCATTTTTGTTTCTGGTTCAAAAGAAAAGGTTGGAAGTAAATGTGGGTGAAAAGTGAAATTTACTGTCTTTCGTTGTAAATATTAGAAAATCAAGGCAATACTGTCTTAATGAAAACATTAACGATTCCCTCTTTATCAAATGAGACAAACGGGAACGAGTTTTGAGTGATATAACTAAGCCAAGCCTGCCACCGTCATTTTAGATCTCCGCCTGGGTAGATTTAAGTCACGTGCTAGGCAACGTATAATCAATAACAAGATAGAATTTCATTTCAGGCCTATTTATCAATTTTGTGGTGTGTAACTTTCGCATTTTAGTACGTTGTATATATGTTGAATCTTCAAATTGTCTTGAAACTTACGAGAAAATTGTTCTTTAAAAATTCACTGAAAATCGGTAGCTAAAATTGTTTGTCTAAGTGTTATTTGATTTTCGTGTTAACTTGTTATTTAGTCAGTCGCCGGCATCTTTTGTTGCTTCACACAGGAAAAACACACGCGACGAAACGTAATGATCAATTTTGTCCTCAATCTCACGCTATAACAGAAAAAGCTTTTGAACATCTGTAAACTCCGAGCGCTTCGCAGTAAGTGATATTTTCAATGAATCTTCGGATTGTTTTCAAGTTCAAGGATTGTAAATTACAATTTTATGAAAAACGAAGGTTGTTGTTATTTCAGTGTGAATCCTTGAATGCTTGCCAGTCGCTGGCGCCGCTTGTTGAAACTAAAACGAAAAAAAAAAACTCTTTTAAGATTATCATTGGCTTCTTTTTCACCCCACCACTATTCTTAGCAACAAAGGTCGCCATTTCGTCTGTTTATTGCTCGCCAAAAACTATCAAATGCATTCAAAAGCCTAAAATCTAAAAAAAATTTACAGGAATCGACCAATCGAGCGAGCGAATGCTATTCCCCACATCGTATCTATAACTCGCTCTTGCGCATGCGCGCAATTCACGAGTTAAAAAGGGACTTTTCATTGTTTCTCTCTGATTGATGTGGGTTTCAGTAGTTTTTTTATTTTGACGCATCAATATTAAAACTGTTTTTACAAATCGGTTGATTTCCCTTTTCGTTTGATAGTCTTGTTTCTATCTCGTATAACTTGCAGTATTTGAAATAGAGGTAATCGGAGCAGCAAACTGCTTGAAAATGTTTACGCAAGATGTAGTCACGCATGAAGTGTAACACTGTGTTATCTATAACCATTCAGACACGAAGAATAGGTACTTAATCCCGTCATGCTAACTTTATTTCAATTTGTATTTGTCGTCCAGCCATCACATTCCACACCATATGCCAACCACAACACGTGATTGCTTTTGCACTGAGGCTAAAGTGCATTCCAGGACCCTTCACAAAACACACTAACTGAACTTGAAGAGGAGAACGACAGAAACCTTCCTCCGAACTCCTGCTCCAAGAATGATGATCATAATTCGTCAAGGTCTTAAAAGGATATCTCGTTGCTCATTGGGAATCATGAAGTTGTGCCTTTCGTTCTTCATGTGGTTATATCAATCAATCATGATGTGGAATAAAAAGATGAGCGTAAGGCTGTTGAGCATAATTATTTTGAAGGTGAGACCAGCTCCGTTTCAGTATGTGGCAAAATCGTTTTGATCTTAGTTGAATTTCAGTAATATTTTTTATCATTTTGTTGAGTTTCACGTTGCCAGCGACATATCGTCATTTTTTCTATCTTCCAATCTTTGAACGCAAATAATTGTAAAATTAACTTTTCATGCATCTTTCCTAATTTTCTAATACGGAGACTAATTACCAGCTACAGTCGTTTAATCATATATATATGTTGTTGATTTTTTTATATCTCTTTCATTAAACTTTTATACCAGTTGTGAAATAATATTTGCTCCTTTTCCTTTATCTTGTCAGTCAAACCCCCAGTTCCTTGCTCAGAGGATGCAGCAGATGACGGTCATGTATTATTATAATATTATTATATTTGCAAACATTTCATATAATATTTGTGATCATCTGACGAAGTTTAATGTTTACTAAGGGCCTTTCCGTACTAGCGACAAAGTTGTTTATTTAGATAAATTTTCTGACATCATCAACATTCATGAGACCGGCCAGCATACTTTGCCAAAGGATTCCACCTCTAATTTCCGGGATTTATCCTAAGTCGTTTTAAAATTTTGGAATCCCCGCGTTTTGCAGTCAAAGGCAATTTTTTGCCTTTCACGGTTTTGTTTATTAAGTCGATACTCGGGTTAGATTTTGTTCGTTTACACTTGTAAACTAATTATAGTGCTGTTTACATCATTAAAATAGTTCTTCTTGTTTAAAATTGTGTTATCCACGGGCATTTCGTAATCTCTAATAAATCATCAAAATGCATTTGTACTTATTGATGCATTCAATAAGAGTCGACTCTTCGACAGTCAACGTGGTTTGCTGGAAACTCTTCAATTTTTGATGAATATGAGTTAAAAATCTCAGCCATTCATTCCGGGTTGACACGTCACAGATTTGCTACGGAGTTTTATTTGCTTCACGCTCAGCCAGTTAACCAAAAGTCTAGACGGAGAGTCACCAGCATCGTTTTTGTTTCATTATCTTTCTTGGGTGGTAAACAGTCAAACACCTTTTCGACAAGCTGAACCCATGAGGGGAGAACACCCTTAAAGCCTGTGAATGACTGTGAACATTTCGACGTCAAAGAAGTAGATTATTTAGATGGGAAAACTGAAAAAAACAAAGAAACAAACAAAAACACAGTGCAGAACACCCAGCTACCAGGCTGCCTTTTGGTTTAATTTGTAGTATAATTTTGATGAAATCTGTCAAGGTACAAAACGTCTTTTCATTTCCTAACGCAAATAGCAATTGGAAAATACCATAAGTTTTCCTGTTGAAAAATAAAACTAAAATTGTTCATTTCGTAGGACTGATGGCTTATTTTGTTTGCATATCAATTGGTATCACACGTGGCAAGTGGCGATAGAGGATCGAAGAAACCTTCGATTACGAGCCATTTTGCGAGGAGTTTTGTTTCTGACTAGTCCCTAACTAACAAGTAATACACGAAAGCTGATAGTAAATGATTGAAAATGCTTTTTGTCAGTAAAAGAAAGAAAAAACTCTAAACAAGGTCTTTATTTTTCTTTTGGAAGAAGTATAAATAAAGGTAAAAGAAATGTAAAACTATATTCCTACAGAACAATTCACTCAAGTACTTTGGGACGTACAATTTTTGAAGATACTAATGCGGTTTCCCAAAAGATTATATTCTCATAGGCTTTCTTGAGTTGAAGAAATAAAAACATACTTTAGTACGCACTGAAACGTAAAGTATTATCAATTTCTACGAGAACGTTAAGGATGATGTTTTCACTCTGTTCAGTTGGGGGGTTTGGCTCGGGGCTACGCCTTGAGAAACTCTTACGCATCTTTCATGCTCTCCAAACTTCCCGCGTTCTTCACATCTCGATGATCGCACACTGACGTATGAATCAATTGTTAATTGAAAGCTTTTTGCCGATGTTCTTTTCAATCACAAGACAACATTCTTCAATAATATAAAGGTAAAGTAAACAGCCATTTCGTTCCAATCCTGCCGTGTTTATTATATCGAGTCGTACAGTACACGCAAGAATTAGATGCAAACAAACTACTGCATTCGAACTATTGAAATTGTAACAATAAATCTTTGCTTCTTCTGATGCGATTGTCTCTTACTGAATCTAGCAGTGTTCGACTTTCGCGGAAAAGGTTCAAAAACGACCTTTCTCCGAACATTGAACTAAATGCTTGCACATTTGCAAGAGGACAAAATAAGCTTTGCAGAAAAAATATTTTGCCTTCAAAAATCCATGTATTTTAAATCATGCTGAGAAAATGGCATACAATTTGCATAAATTATCATACAACTTTTGACATTGAAACAGACTGGGCCTGAATGGACTGGAGTTACAAGGAAACATTTCAAAGATAAAATATTCCATTTACTATAGGCAAGATATCCAGAGAATCTGGCTGAAAAAGAACAAATACAGAATTAATTAGAATTTTTAACCAAACTGTACCCCAAAACCATAAAAATTGACCCAGATTATTGAAATATTTATTCCTCACCAAGTATTTACACAAGGGAAGTAAGCTATACCTCAATTGAAACAGCAATAAATAAGCTTTCCTGAAATGCATGTTTCCTCTCCAAGAAAAAGGAAATAACCTCATTGAATGTTTTCAAACCAACATTAATTAGCACACAATATCAACAAAATTTGAACTGTGAATTAAGTGATACCCAAATAATAGAAAGTATTGAGGCAAAAATTAACTTATAAGGTTCCTTGTTATATGGGCAACATCTCCATAAAAATTAGTTGGAAAATAACAAATCTGAGATGTGTTACACATATTTAGTGAACACTGATTGAAGTACAGACTAATAAGTCTTACCTTAACATCATGCCCAAGCCCAAATTTACTAATCCCTCTTGCAGAATCCTTCCCAATGTAAATTTTGAAGTCTACAGTGCAACCATTGGAACTATCAGCAAGTACCCACAGTTTTATTCCCCGATTAATTTGTTTGTCCTTTATATGCTGCTGGATGCCAGACCTGTGAACAGCATAGCTGTTAGTGTGCTTAACAATATCATTCACCAATTCTTCAGTAAAAAACACAATAGCGGTATGCATCCTACCCCTGAGCAAAGGCTGTTCAAATTGTATCCCAGGAGGACATGCAGGTGTAAAGGGAGGGTGGAAACTGATCCCAGGGATTTCCCTCATTCTCATCATCATAGGATTTGTAAGTAACCACTGGGGGTGGGTCCTCTGGGGATGAGCCTGCATGTTTTCTGGCTCTACGACCACCAAAACCTTTTGTAAAACCTCGAGCTACTAAAGGATGAGCTCTAGCACCTCGAGTATCACAGGTACCTTGGCTGGCAGGTACCTGTTTAGCCCTAAGAGGACAACGTGACCTTGCAGGGTTGTAAAACTTACCTGTGGCATGGGATGTGGAAGGCACTGGATAAACAGAAACACCAACATCAGTGTCTTCACTCTCCATCTCACCCTCACTCTCACTAACCACTGAAACATCTCCTTTACTCCAATCAGGATATTCTTCATCCTCTCTTTCCTCTTCCATGTCTCCTTCCGATTTACTTAAAGGGCATGCGCATGTAAACCCGAAAAACGTTCATTTTCTTTCCACATAGATGTTTAGTAAATATATCAAGTACACCAAAGGTACCATTCGTTTTTTCTCAAAAGTCCATTTTCACTTTGTAAAAGCTCTTCCAAATTCGAAATATTCGTCATTTTGAATGGCGCCATCTTTCCTGTGACGTCACGGGTGGAACCTCCAAAGTTTCGTTTAATAATCGCGTGAGACACGGAGTCTTTTCCACAGCCGTTGTTTGCCGGTCTCGTCATGATTTTTTTACTTACAGTTTGCTTCAATATACTCAGTTTTTTCATAATGGTAAAGCGTTGTGTCGTCCAGTTTTTTACTGATTCAAACAAAACTGGGCATACAACGCAAATATTTCCAAATGACACAAATTTGAAGCCACAATTTGTGAAACTTGTTCAAATGAAAATAGCCGATTTCGTCGAGCCGTTCGAACATTCTGTTGTTTGTAGCAGTCATTTTTCTCCCTGGTGTTGTACCGACAATTCAGGCCCTACCAGAAGCAAATTATTCGGAACTATAAACAACTAGCTGTAGTACTGTATTATTAAATCAATGACAGAAACAACTCAAGCAAGTCGATCTCAAAATGTAACAAAACAGATGAAACGGAAAACATTTAGCTTGCTCGTTTCCGGTGTGATTCTCTATGCCTTACTGCTGCCTGTACGCGTAATAGGCCGTCTCCAGCACCCAGAAATCGAGGCAAATTGACTAAAAACCTGGATACTCAGTGATACAACTTATCTGGGTTTCAGACCCTCGCTCCTCTACTTTTTGCCACAATTGCCCGATTTCCGTACAACAAACACATTAATGAGTTGTCGGCATTGCTTGACAAGTTCCACACTCGCACCTTTGACAATTTTATATAAAACCCCCTCGGAAGCTCAGCGGGTTTAAAAAATTTCTGTTGCATTCTTTTAGATTGTGCCCTTGCTTTATTGGATTTTCATATCAAGTACAAATAAATCACACAGTAAATTAGATACCAGTCTGAGTTTCCGAGGAGGTCGCATCGCTGTCAACATGTTCTGCATTGTATTCGTGCGGATCGCTTCGGTGAACCCTACGCGGCTCATATTGTTAAGGACGTAGCTCAGACTCTCCTAAAGATTCTGGATCATCCCCATCGCCGTCATATACTAAGCTTAGGGCATTCGAGTCGCTATCTTCTGAAAAACATCTTCGAACTACCGCTACTTACACGAGCTACCACAGCAGTTCTACTAGGGAATGTGTGTTGCGCAATATTTTAGTTCCACCGCTTACGTCACGACTCTCGCTATTATTTTTACCGGAAATGGAATTTCAGTTGAAAATGCCGATTTTCTCCTAAAATAAGTCGAGTTGGACAAAACGAATTTCAGATTCGTTTTCTACGCCACTTTTTACATAGTATGAGAAAAACATGTATTTTTGGGTTTACATGCCCTTTAAGAGATGAAATATTATTTAAATTTCTTTGTTTGACCTCTGAAATTTTGCCTTGAAACAAGGACAAAATGAGATAATCAACCTCAAAATACATAAAGCGCAACATATATCAAAAGCCTTTCACTTACAAAGCATCACCAGTATTTTTCAAGAGCAAAACAATTCAAAGGGGAAACCCCGAAACTGTCATTTTATATCATTCCACTCATTCTTGAGCATAATTTGCTTGTTTTGTGAAATTTTGGCATGTAACAAGTAGAACAACATCTAAAACACATACAGAAAATATAAGATAACGCTCAGGTCGATATATATACAACTATCGTTTTAAAAATAAAAGATTTTATTTGATTTAGTTCGGACGCACACATTCGATCTGTGATCGGCTGATAATTTAGGCCGTTGCGTTCTAAAATTCCATTGAACATTATTTACTATGTCGCTTGAAAAT
Source organism: Pocillopora damicornis (assembly GCF_964200805.1). NCBI lineage: Eukaryota > Metazoa > Cnidaria > Anthozoa > Scleractinia > Pocilloporidae > Pocillopora > Pocillopora damicornis. Next base: position 23,139,845 of record NC_142674.1, read on the forward strand.
CATGTTTGATCACAGTATATATTGCTTTACATTCACAAATATACATTTACAGGTTTGTCTCTAGGCAAGGATTCAAACAAGGATTCGTGCGCGAACAGTAAAAGTAAATATAATTTTACACTGTTTCAACACCACACGCGTCACGCATTTGAATATCGAATGTTTACAGATTACTTACCTTGATTCTTCGCCAAGATTTTTCATTTTTTTGTGTAATTCGGATTCCTCACCGCTAGACATACCACCATGCTCACTTCCATCGTCAAAAATCATCTCGAAAGCCCCAGCTACGCTGTATCTCTGGCTTAGACGCCAGTGTCACAGATTGAAATCGCACGAAACTGACTTTCAGAACGGGCTCCCAACGTCACGTTTGATAGTTCGCAGCTAAAACTCGCCATGTTACGGCCGAAATTTCAGAACGATCGGATGTAATGCGAGCATTTCAGAAAAGGCCAACGTCATCGCGCAGTTTTGCACTATCGGCCCAAGGGTTGACACGGTAGAGAATCAAGAATCGGCAAAAGGATCAATCATTCATGTCGTTACATATTATCTTGCAAATAAGGGACGTCACGTTGTCTCACCTCCGTTCCTTGGCGGAGGGAGGGTACAGGGGGGTTTACGGGGAGGGTACAGGTAATTTTGACCAATCATAACACGTGTAGCGTCTCTCATATAAGGGGTCAACAAAAGCGAACCTTTATGGAATCAATTAACTGCATTTGATGAGAAGGACGGCAGAAACCATCCTTCAAACTTCTGCCCCAAGAATGATGGTCATACCTCGGCAAGGTCCTAGAAGAATATCTCGATGCTCTCTGGGAATCATGAAGCTGTGCCTCTCGTTCTTCTTGTGGTTATGTCAGTTCATCATGAGGCTGAATGATCAGAATGAGCCTGAAGCAGTTGAGCACGATTATTTTGAAGGTGAGACCACCTTCGTTTCGATATGTAACAAAGTTATTTTGATCTAAATTGAATTTCAGTAATATTTCTTATCACTTCGTTGAATTTAATGTGGCTCACTACATCGTCACTTATTTGTGAGTTTTTCATTTGATTGAGCATCTGTCGCATCCGGCGAATGTTTTAGCGCCACAACACAATCAAATTTTTACGATGTGTACCTGTCAAGCACGGCATCATGCATTGCTAAATATAGAACCTTGTTCACCCGCACAGTTGGGACACGCTTGGCATGTTCTGCTGCGCTTGCGCATTAAGGTATCAGTGTCAGTGTCGATACACATTTGAATACATGGCGACTGCGAGGCAGAGGAAAGTCCTAAAACGATACTCCGACGATATCTTTTCGACGGGGCTTTTATCCAGAAAGGAGACAAGAACAAAAACCAACGATCGTAAACTTTATCCTGTCGTTGTGACAGTCGCAGAAAAAGTCGCAAGGTGAGTGAAAACTCGCAACGTTGGATATAGTAAACAGTTACGTTAAATGCGTGGCGAGTATAGCGTAATAAGGAAACTGTATTCTGGCCGAAAGGACGACCCAGCCACTCGTGTAGAAGTTCAAGTCAATCACGATGTATTTGATGAAGAGCTTGCTTTAACAAGGAAGTCAAAGAAAGAACGGGAAAAGACTGTTTATTGAATTAGTTCCAACCAGACTTTGAACCATTTGCTCAGAATTATATGGGACGAACGAATTTTTAACGAAAATGGTGATTATGCTTTTGTCACTGAGGGAACTGTGCGTTTCTGGTTGTCTAAGAAGACTCCAATCCAAGAATTGTAGGCATTGGGGGAAATACATCCGATCAGAAAGAGAGGACAGTTTGTGTGTTGTATTTACATTTGTTAGGGGCGATGGGAATAAGCATTACTATGCCAAAAGTAAATTAATGTTTGTTGTTGTTGAAAATACACATTTTTCATCTCTCCTAAATTTTACATTTACAAAAAAGAAAGCTGAAATTTCTGATTTGGTCCTGTAAAAGTAAAAATGTTCTCATGTAATACCGTAATTTCTAGCCGATTACCAGCGGGTAATCTGTTAATTTTCCCACAAACAGTAGTTGGTGCGGCTTACAGGAAGGTGCGGGTAGTACGATAATTTCTAAAGCTTACGGTATAGTTTTAATACTCTATGCAGGAAATAACAGAGATGGTAAGATCCTCTGAAGATATTCTTCAAAAAACCTGTGCAATAACTCATTTTTTTCGCGCAGATTGCTCATTATAATAAGAGACTTATATCCTCTCGATGAGAGCTGCTGCAAATCGAAAACATGTGAAACTCGATAACAAAGCTTTTATCTAGCTTGTACTCTTACTTTCTTACCTTGTCAATTTCACAGCTTCTTTCTTTGTTTAGTTCAAAAAAACAACTCACATACACGGGTAGTGAACTTGAAAATAAAGGAACTTAATTGGGAAAAAGCTGGCCTCAGAGCAATTCACGCGGAAAAAATGATGCTGACATGTTTATTTCGTGGCGCCGCATAATTGACGGCAAGACAAAATTTTCGACGCACCAGTGAAGTTTTCTTAGCTAGCACTGTCTTGAGTTAAAGAGTATTCTCCCGTTTCAAGCGATTTCTTCGACTCGTAGATCTTGAGATATCGATTTTTTTTAGAACAGATTTTTATATGTGGTTATCATTCTCAATGAAACAGCGAAGACAAAAAGAGTGGAAATTTATATTGCATGCTAAAGAATATCATGTCAACAAAAACAAAGGAACTTTTGTTTTTTTCTCGTTATTGCAAAAATTGACTGATGCAGGTAATCTGTAGCTTTGAAACTTAGCTACACACTGTACTGTAACTAGAAACACCTGATGATGAAATGTGATATATATTGTCTAGGTAACTCTGTGAAGACCTAGTACAACATTTTGGCCCCCATATATCTTCCCATATTATAAAGTGTGAGCTACAAGTTTGGTGATTGCAATGTTTGCATTGCTTGGTGCAGGTCTTGATTGAATGACCTGAAATGGAACATTTACTACAGTGGTGACTGTTTCATCCTTTCATACCCAGCTGCTTCCAGAAATTGAATTTGATATTTCTTTTGAAGAAGTTGCCATAGAGTAGTAATACCTCTGTGGTTAGAGAATCTAAAATAATTATTGGAAGTCACATCATTATTTTGTCTATACCCTGCTGATTAAAATATGCAACAATTTTACACAACTTTGTTGTTACATCTTTAACTCAGTACAAGGATGAGAAGATCTTAAATCATTCCACTATTTTTCTTCAAGGTGATTGATCAATCCATTAGTTGGAAAATCAAGTTTTAAATCTCAGATGATTTCCTTGAACCCATTCCATAGCAGCTCAAGCTTTTCTGACTTCTTGTTGCCTGGCAAAAGTGCGGATAGTTAAATATTTTACATCACCTTAAGTATTTCAGGACCCGTTTGATTTCTGGAGTCCAGTTTTTTTTTTGTCTTTGTGGATCCTCTATTCAAAAGAAATGCCCAGATGTTTTAGAAAGATTTCATAACCAGTCATGTTTAAAATTCTCTCATGAAAATCCATTATTACATGTGGCATTCTCACAAACATCCTTTCTCCTTATTTCCTTGATTAAAAGTTCAGTCAAATTATCTGATACACAAAGAAATAAATGTAGGGTGTCATTAATTACATGACCAAGTGGTGTGAAATTCAATAAAAGGGTTTCCTTGCAATTGAACTTTTTTGATTTGGCAAATTTGGAAATTTCCTCCAGTGATGTAGCCCCCTGAAAACTGTTGGAAAGTGACCATACCCTTTTGATATGCCTCTGGTTATGAGGAAATTTGCACCAAATGCATGCATACTCTTGGTTAGCTCCCCCTAACCCACAAACACAGGCTGGGAACTTTCAATCCCCACCAAAAAAATATTTGATGTTGGAGCCTTTACCCCTTACTTTTACCTTATTTAATTTAGACATTTCTTCTGTTAGATCAGCCAGGCTTTCCTCGAGATTGTTTTAGTTCTCAGTTGTCTTAAGTATAGCAAGGACATAATTGCCCTTTTCATTCATTGCATTTCCTTTTTTTGTTTTTAATGGAGTATGTGATATTTACTAGTTTCAGTCTCTTTCCAATGCATGTACCATCTCCACTTATCTTGAGTTTAATTATATCTCCTTTTAAATCTTCTTTTCCTTGTAAGTTAACAATCTGCCCTTCAAGACTCTCTTTGAAGCTGATTTGCATACTTTCTGCTTCTTCTGGAGATTTCTTATTCATTGTATTTATCAGCTGGGTTGTCTAGTAAGTGTTTGGGATAAACTCAGACTTCCTTGCCATTTCATGGCATGCTTCGTTGGAAATGTTAAATTTGTCTTTTATATAAATTCAGTATTTTATGTCATTAACCTGAGCATCTGTTAAGTCACTGTAATCAGAACCTGATGGTGGCATATGATCCTTATCAATTAGATCAAAAGTTTTGTACTGTTCTGTGTCATCATTGAACACTTCTACTTTTGAAGCCACAAATTTGTACATTCCAAGAGAGGTTAGAGTGGCTTCACATTCTTATTTCATTTGCTTCCCTATCTCATTTTGGTGTTACTTGGAGTGCTCATTAAAGGATCTTTTCTCAGGGCGCATTACACCTCTCTTACTCATCTCTGCAATTCTGTGAACTAGTCCTTGGAATCTCTTTTTGTGATACCTGTAGCTTCTCCCTGTGTCGTCGAGCTTTTACACAAGTTTCTGTCGCTTGGTAATTTCATTCTTCAAAGATTCTTCTGGCGTTCGTTTCTCCTCTCTTAAATCTTGATTTATTTGAAAATAACTTGACGGAGTAAGCACGGTCACGCCACTTATCAGTGAGCCTCTTAACACCGAAACCTCCACTTTCCTTCTTTGTTCGCTTTAGCTAAGCACACATGGTCGCAATCTTTTTCCTTAAGACATTTGGTATTTGACTGTTGACGAGGATGCCTCAAATACCCGTTTGTTGCATGATTTTCTCCTCAACTGCAGCGAAGGAAGATTCGCTACTTCCCTCTCCATTCTCTTTGGCAATTGTGTAGAGAAGATAGCCGAAAACGACCGGCATCAGACATATTCGAGACTTACTAGCAACAAAATTTTTGTATTATACGAAATTCCGTTTCTCTTAGGACAAAAGGAAAAAGAATCACATCGCTTAAATTATTTAAAAGACAACCTACTTGTTAATACGAAGGTAACGAATGGCCGGAAAATCTTGTTTTTGGACCCTCTGATCCTTCTCCCACGACTTTTACGGATCTGCAGAAGACCAGAAGTAAATCTTGTGAGAGCACTCGAACTTGAGCGGCCATTTGACTCATCTAAATCGGTCGCAACCCAGACAAGCTAACCAAAGCATAGGAAGTTTCTCGCTCCATTCGAATGTGGCGGCAACATTGAGCTTCGGGCGTGCGCAAAAGAGCTAGGACCCATTCTTACGCGCAAATCGTGATACGACACTGTGAACGCTTTCCAAAATTACCACTGTAATTACTCGATTAAACGCCGCCCTCGAATCAACGCCGCCTTCGAGTAAACGCCGCATTTTAGAGCAGAAATATTAACAAATTTTTTAATTCAGATAGTCAGTTGCCATAAAATTGTTTGCAAAAAATAAAGTGGATTTTAAATAACCGCCGCCCTCGTATAATCGCCGCCCTCGAATAATCACCACACTCGAATCACGAAATTTAATAAACAAATTTATAAACGCCGCAGCCTTTAATCGAATAAATACGGTAATAGAAATTTTAAAAAATGAATTTTGACCCATTAAATCCTAAGGCTTTAGTATTTCAAAATAACTTCTAAAGTAGCTTTAGTATTTAATTTAATTAAAGTAGCTTTAATATTTGTCTTTAAAATTTCTTTGTTAAAATTAATCACTACCAAAACGTCACTTAGTAACCGAACCAAAGGTTCCAAATTTTGTGGTTTTGAGTCAGACAGTGGTGGGGGCGTGGTCGCCGAGACTTGATACAGGCTTTCGTTAGCAGTGAGTTTGATATGCATAAGGACGGCTGATTACCAGCTACAGTCGTAAGAATATATATGTATATATATGTTTTTGTTTTTTTTTTTTTTTTTTACATATTTCTTTCATTAAACTTTTATACCAGTTGTGAAATGATATGTGTTCTTTTTCCTTTATCTTGTCAGTCAAACTTCCAATTCCTTGCTCAGAGGATGCAGCAGATGACGGTCTTGTTTAGGGAAAGAAGATGTAAACTCCAAAGTGGACCAACCAAGATGTTTAAAGACTTGATTTGTAGAAATCATAATTGCAATCATTTCATATAATAGAAATATAATAAAAAACATTTTATATATTGTAACCATCTGAAGAAGTTTAATGTTCACATACTAACTATCATGTTGTTTAACAAATGTAAGCCATAAGTATTTTGTAATCTGTATTAAATCATACAGAGTGTCTTACACTCTATCTTCCAACCTGGTGATAACGAAACTGGAACTATAATATTCAGATGACTGTGAACATTTCGACGTCAAAGAAGTAGATTATTTTGATAGAAAACTGAGAAAAACAACACAAAAAAAGAACACGGCACAGACCACCCAGCCACCGGGCCGCCTTTTGGTTTAATGCTTGGTTTAATTTTAGTGAAATCTGTCATGGTAGTCTTTTCATTTCTTAGCGCAAATAGCAACTGGAAAATACCATAAGTTTTACTGTAGAAAAATAAAACTAAAATTATTCATTTCATAGGACTGATCGCTTATTTTGTTTGCATATTAATTAGTATCACTCGTGGTAAGTAGCGATAGAGGATCGAAGAAACCTTCGATTAAGAGCCATTTTGCGAGGAGTTTTGCTTCTGACAAGTCCTTAACTAAAGAGTAATACACGAAAGCCGATACTGAATGATTGAAAAAAAAAAGTGTAAGAATCAAACTCTGTAACCCGGATTTTATGATTAATCGCAACTCAAAGTTATTACCCACGGTAAACAATGGCAGGACAACGTCGCAAAAAAAAATTTGATTTAATGGTTTTCTCACTGATTGAAGTGGGTTTTAGTGGTTTAATATATTTTAATTTTGACGAATTATTATTGCCACTTTTTTTTGCAAATCGATTGATTTCCCTTCTCGTGCAGCTGTGCGCAGTTTTGAAATAAAGTGAATCGGAGCAGCAAACCGCATGAAAAGGTTTACGCATGAAGTAATCACGCATGAAGTGTAACATTGTATTATTTACATAACAATGCAGAAAGGAAACGCCAATGATGCGGACTAAACAGGAAGAGCGTAAGGCTGTTGAACATAACTACTTTGAAGGTGACACCAGCTTGCATCTTTCCTAATTTCTAATACGGAGAGCTAATTACCAGCTACAATCGTTTAATCATGTATATAAATGTGGGGGTAGACTACCTAAGCATAAATTACACAATGCTGTGGTAGCAGAGCTGAGTATATATAAGTGAAAGAATCAAAGAGGACGCATCGATTCTCTGTTACTCAGAGTTACAGGGAATCATGCGTGTTTCATTTTAGTCATTTTGAACTATATATATATATATATATATATATATATAGGAAGTTTGCGAGTCGATTTTCGCGTGGAACAGTGCTCAATACGTTGAAGCAGAGCAGAATAAATATTATGAGAGGAAAAAAGGACGTAACTACATGGGGAAATGTAGTTACGTCCTTTTTTCCTCTCATAATATTTATATATATATATATATATATATATATATATATGATTAAACGACTGTAGCTGGTTAGCTGGTAATTAGCTCTCTGTATCAGAAAATTAGGAAAGATGCATGAAAAGTTAACTTTACAATTATTTGCATAGAAAGATTGGAAGGAAGGAAAAATGACGATATGTTGTTAACAACGTCAAACTCAACAAAATGAAAGAAATATAAAAAAATCCACACATATATATATATATATATAAGTGAAAGAATCAAAGAGGACGCATCGATTCTCTGTTACTCTGAGTTTCGCACCTAAGCGCTCGTCAGACAGAACTTCGGAAAGTTCTGTCTGACGAGCGCTGAGCGCTAAAGTGGACCAACCAAGAATTCTAAACGTTTAGCTTTATGGAAATCATATTTGCAAACATTCCATATAATATTTGTGACCATCGACTAAATAGAGTGAATCGGAGCAGCAAACCGCATAAAAATGTTTATGCATGAAGTAATCCGTATGATGTGTGAACTGAAATTAGACAGGAAACGCTAAAGTGCATTCCTGGGTCCTCGACAAAATACACTAACTGTTGAAAAGCGAAAGCGACAGAAATCTTCCTCCGAACTCCAGCTCCAAGAATGATGATCATAATTCATCAAGGTCTTAAAAGGATATCTCGATGCTCATTTGGAATCGTGAAGCTGTGCCTCTCGTTCTTCTTGTGGATATATCAATTAATTATGATGCGGAATAAACAGGATGAGCGTAAGGCTGTTGAACATAATTACTTTGAAGGTGAGACTAGCTTCGTTTCGATATGTGACAAAATCGTTTCAATCCAAGTTGAATTTCAATAATGTTTCTTATCATTTTGTTGAGTTTGACGTTGTTAACGACACATCGTCATTTTTTCTAACATCCAATCTTTGTATGCAAATAATTGTAAAGTTAACTTTTCTTGCATCTTTCCTAATTTTCTACTACGGAGAGCTAATTACCAGCGACAGTCGCTTAATCATACATATATATATATAGACTAATTTTGACTTACGTAAGACAGTGCTCAATACATAGGAGTAGAGCGATGTATATATTGTGGGAGGAAAAAGACAAATAAAATACCAGTTCATCCTAACAGACCTACAGAACAGAGCCCTCCTACGCAACAACTAACTGTTCAATTCCGCACTGCATAAATTAGATCATATTGTATATAAGCGATGGTAAAGATCTATTCTCATTAAATCCCCTCATGAGTGGGCAACCACGAAACAGATCTTTGGGGATGAACTGGTAGTTTATTTGTCTTTTTCCTCTCACAATATATATATATATATATATATATATATATATATATATATATATATATATATATATATATATATATAACTAACTGCAGACAGTACTGTTTCGGCCTTCTGGGCCTCATCAGTGCAGTGCTGATGCTAGGATGGAGGTAAGGCAATATAGCCACCCCAAGTGATCTCACACATGTGGGATCACCTAAGCCATGCCAGAGTGCTCAAACTAGAAAAACTAGTGGGCGTGCATAATGCTAGCAGCAATGACTCATCCTAGTAGAGTGCTCAATTTGGACATGAAAGCTAAGCTTTGTATGCCAAAGAGCTATATCTAACTGCAAAGAGCTATATCTAACTTTTTATATATATATATATATATATGTTGTTGTTTTTTTATATTTCTTTCATTAAACTTTGATGTTTCTTCATCAAACATTTATATCAGTTGTGAAATAATATTTGCTCTTTTTCTTTTATCTTCTTAGTCAAACCCCCCATTCCTTGTTCAGAAGATGCAGCAGTTGACGGTCTTGTTTAGGGAAAGAAGATGTGAACTCTGAATTGGACCAACCTCAATCAAGTCTTGATTCGTGGAAATCATATTTACAAACATTCCAAGTAATATTTGTGACCATCTGACGAAGTTTAATGTTTACTAAGGGCCTTTCCGTACTAGCGACAATGTTGTTTATTTAGATAAATTTTCTGACATCACCAACATTTTATGCTGACATCACCAACATTTTATGGATGGTTTGTCACAACTTAACAAATTTGTGCTGAAGCGGCCAAGTCTTCAAAAAGCTGGACGAAAGCGACTAATTAAACGTAACCGTGATAGACTTTGTGGTATGAGCTACGACTAGCGCGTATTTGAACTAAAATCGATCTACTGAAGGCCCCCTCAGGGCCTTTCCGCAGTAGGGGAAAAAACTAGAATTGTCCGAACAAAAGGGACAGATTGACAAATTTTTGTTTCGTCTGTTGCATTAGCATTAAAAATTTCTAACCCACCAAATGCCGTCAACGCCTGATGTGTTCATAAGACCGGCCAGCATACTTTGCCAAAGGATTCCACCTCTAATTTCCGGGATTTATCCTAAGTCGTTTTAAAATTTTGGAATCCCCGCGTTTTGCAGCCAAAGACAATTTTTTGCCTTTCACAGTTTTGTTTATTGAGTCGATACTCGGGTTAGATTTTGTGGGGTTAGATTTTGTCCGTCCGCTTCGGCCAACATTTGTAAAGCTGCGACAAACCATAGGCACTTGTAAACTAATTATAGTGCTGTTTACATCATTAAAATAGTTCTTCTTGTTTATAATTAAAATTGTGTTATCCACGGGCATTTCGTAATCTCTAATAAATCATCAAAACGCATTTGTACGTATTGATGTCTTCAGTCGACTCTTCCGTCGACAGACAACGTGGTTTGCTGAAAACTCTTCAATTTTTGATGGATATGAATTAAAAATCTCAGCCATTTATCCCAGGTTGACACGTCACAGATTTGCCATGGAGTTTTATTTGCTTCACGCTCAGCCAGTTAACCAAGAGTCTAGATAGAGAGTCACCAGCATCGTTTTCATTTCATTATATTTCTTGGGTGGTAAACAGTCAAACACCTGTAAAGTGTTCCGGTTATTGCTTCCACGTCAAGGTTCAGTTGTTGAGAAAAACAGGTTTATAGACTATTATGATAATAATAACTGTTTACATTTCTATATTCTAAAGCGCTTTACAAACAATTCTATAAAAATATTAAAACGATTAACGATAAAATATGAAAAATATTACGAATACATAACATGTTAAAACTATTAAAAATGTTAAAACAAATTATAAGCCAGCTTGAAAAGATGTCTTAAGCTCGGACTTGAAAATGACTACACTCGGACTATTTTGAATTTCAAGCGGCAGTTTATTCCACCGAAGTGGAATAAAAGCGCGATCACCAAAGGTCTTAGAATTAGTTCTTGGGATCTAAGAAGGCCCTGATCACAGGAACGTAGGTGATGACCAGATGTGGAGTGTGGCTGCAGATATTCTTGAATGTATTGTGGGCCTTGATTGTTAAGAGATTTATAAACTAAGAGTAACAACTTAAAATGAACGCGATAAGTAACAGGAAGCCAGTGAAGATGAGATAAGGCGGACGAAATGTGATCAAACTTTGGAATCCTAAAGATTAATCGAGCAGCGGCGTTAAGCACCTTATAAAGACGATCTGTCTGGTACTTGGGGACGCCAAAGGGAAGAGAGTTACAGTAATCCAAATGAGAAGTCACAAATGCGTGAACAAGAGTCTTCGTGGACTCAGGACTAAGGAATTTCCTAATTTGGCGAATTTTATACAAGCCATGTAAAGCCTTGCTGCAGATCTTATCAATGTGAATGGACATACACATATTGGATTCAAACCAGGAACCCAAGTTTCGAACACTGTCGAGAGGCTGGGATGGTAGAATCACCGACGGTGATGGAATCAATTGCGTTGACACCCAGCTAAACCAGAAAAGAAATAGAGAAAGATGTTTTTCGTCATGTCACGAGCGTGGGACAAATGTCACGAGCGAAGGACAGAGAAAAGATTCCGAGTCCCGATAAGGAATCGAGCCTCAGACCTTCGCATTCCGCGCTCCGATGCTCTACCGCTGAGCTACAGAGACTCTACGGCGAGCGAGATCTATATGAACTTCGTAATATATGAACTTCGCAAGATTGACCTCGCTCTACGTAGAGTATCTGTAGGTCAACGTTTGTATCTCGCATAACTTGAGCTGAACTTCATTTGATTGTTACGTTTGTATCTCGCACAAATTAAGCTGTATTTTATTTAATTGAAAACTTTCTAGCTCAGCTGGACGCAGGATTTGAAATAGAGTGAATCAGTGCAGTTATGCAAGATTTAGTTACGCATGAGGTGTAACAAATGTGTTATTTATAACTATATATGTAGGAAGGAAACACGTTTATTCACCACAGTGCAATATCGATTTTGTTTTATTACATGATCTTGCCCCCTACTTTTAACCAATCACAACGCGTGTGGTGTGTATTTTTTTCTTTTTTCACGGAGAATAGAGTACATTCTTAGGCCTTCTACCACATAAACTAACTGAACTTGAAGAGGAGAACAACAGAAACCTTCCTCCGATCTTCTACCCCAACAATGATGGTCATAATTCGTCAAGGTCTTCAAAAGATATTTCGATGCTCACTGGGAATCGTGAGGCTGTGCCTCTCGTTCTTTTTGTGGTTATGTCAGTTCATCATGGGGCGGAATGACCAGATTAGGCCTAAAGCGGTGGAGCATAATTATTTTCAAGGTGAGACCAGCTTTCTTTCGACATGTGACAAAATCACATGTTTCCTGCCTGCATGGCTATAAATAATACGATGTGAATATAAAGTTGGGTGAGATACAAACATAATAATCAAATGAAAGTTCAGCTAAGTGATGAGAGATACAAACGAGGTTATGAAAGAAAAAGGGAGATCAACTGACTTGAAAAAACAAATATAAAATATTTATACTGGTATTTTTCATGTTTCTTCATCAAACATTTATACCAGTTGTGAAGTAATATTTGCTCTTTTTCTTTTATCTTGTCAGTCAAACCCCCCATTCCTTGCTCAGAGGATGCAGTAGATGACGGTTTTGTTTAGGGAAAGAAGATGTAAACTCTGAAGTGGACCAACCAAAAATTATACAGTCTTAATTTGTGGAAATTATAATTGCAAACATTCCATATAATAGTTATGACCACCTGACGAAGTTTAATGCAGTTTGTAATCTATAATAAATCATCAAAACTACCCCACAGTTTTAAACTTGTTTATAGCGAAACTGAAGCTAATGTTCAGATGACTGTGATTATTGTACAAAGATTTTCCTGCAAACTTAATAAACTTGAAAACTGTGAACATTTCGACGTCAAAGAAGTAGATTATTTAGATGGGAAAACTGAAAGAAAAGCAAACAAACAAAAACACAGCACAGACTACCCAGCCACCCGGCCGCCTTTTAGTTTAATCTGCATTATAATTTTGGTGAAATCTGTCAAGGAAGAAAACGTCTTTTCATTTCCTAACGCAAATAGCAATTGGAAAATAGCATAAGTTTTCCTGTTGAAAAATAAAACTAAAATTGGTCATTTCGTAGGACAGATGGCCTATTTTGTTTGCATATCAATTGGTATCACTCGTGACAGGTAACGATAGAGGATCCAAGAAACCTTCGATTACGAGACATTTTGTAGTTATTTTTATAACTAACGAGTAATGTCATGTCGGTGTCATCCCGTTTCTCTGCGTGAGTCCGAGTTGGAAAATATCTTGGCAGAGAGACACTCTGAAAGAACCAACGAAATAACAAATGGAGTTTTTTGACCATTCTAAGACAAAATCGTTTACAGCGTAGCGAAATGTTTTTCTGAAACAAAATTATCAACGCGCTAAAGCGTAGCAGAGGGAATATTAACCCTTTTACAACATTTAAACCATCGGGTTGAAAATGTTATGAAAAAATTGGTTCATACGTCAGCTGTGCGTTCATCGAGATATGAAGCACTTAAGAAGTTTGCAAAGCACTCAAGAAGCGAGAGTTTCTCTCGGCTTCGCCTCGAGTGACTCTTTACATCTTTTATGCTCTCCAAACTTTCCGCGTTAATCTCGATTAACGTACGCTGACGTAGCCGGGAACCAATTGTAAATTGAAGTCGAACTTAGTCTGACTATTAAAACATTATACTACACAACTTTAAGAACATGTTAAGAACGTTTTCGGGCTCAAATCGTAAAAAAAGCGAAGAACGTTCGGCATTCGCCCCAAAATTAGACGTTCTAAGAATAATACTAGTTGAAAATTAAAACTCTTTCATTTCACCGATTGAATGATTGCAGCTCTAAATCTCTCACGGTAAACAATGGAAAGTCAACATGGAAAAAAAAAAGGACTTTTCATTGTTTCTCTATGATTGATGTGGGTTTCAGTAGCTTTTTTATTTTGACGCATCAATATTAAAACTGTTTTTACAAATCGGTTGATTTCCCTTTTCGTTTGATAGTCTCGTTTCTATCTCGTATAACTTGCAGTATTTGAAATAGAGGTAATCGGAGCAGCAAACTGCTTGCAAATGTTTACGCAAGATGTAGTCACGCATGAAGTGTAACACTGTGTTATCTATAACCATCATGATTCAGACACGAAGAATAGGTACTTAATCCCGTCATGCTAACTTTATTTCAGGTTGTATTTGTCGTCCAGCCACCACATGAAATTGCCTCCTAATAATGCCAACCACAAAACGTGATTGCTTTTGCACTGAGGCTAAAGTGCATTCCAGGACCCTTCACAGATACACTAACTGAACTTGAAGAGGAGAACGATCGGAGCAGCAAACTGCTTGCAAATGTTTACGCAAGATGTAGTCACGCATGAAGTGTAACACTGTGTTATCTATAACCATCATGATTCAGACTCGAAGAATAGGTACTTAATCCCGTCATGCTAACTTCATTTCAGGTTGTATTTGTCGTCCAGCCACCACATGAAATTGCCTCCTAATAATGCTAACCACAACACGTGATTGCTTTTGCACTGAGGCTAAAGTGCATTCCAAGACCCTTCACAAAATACACTAACTGAACTTGAAGAGGAGAACGACAGAAACCTTCCTCCGAACTCCTGCTCCAAGAATGATGATCATAATTCGTCAAGGTCTTAAAAGGATATCTCGTTGCTCACTGGGAATCATGAAGCTGTGCCTTTCGTTCTTCATGTGGTTATATCAATCAATTATGATGTGGAATAAAAAGGATGAGCGTAAGGCTGTTGAGCATAATTATTTTGAAGGTGAGACCAGCTCCGTTTCGATATGTGGCAAAATCGTTTTGATCTAAGTTGAATTTCAGTAATATTTTTTATCATTTTGTTGAGTTTGACGTTGCCAACGACATATCGTCATTTTTTCTATCTTCCAATCTTTGAACGCAAATAATTGTAAAGTTAACTTTTCATGCATCTTTCCTAATTTTCTAATACGGAGAGCTAATTACCAGCTACAGTCGTTTAATCATATATATATATGTTGTTGATTTTTTTATATCTCTTTCATTAAACTTTTATACCAGTTGTGAAATAATATTTGCTCCTTTTCCTTTATCTTGTCAGTCAAACCCCCAGTTCCTTGCTCAGAGGATGCAGCAGATGACGGTCTTGTATAGGGAAAGAAGTGTAAACTCTGAAGTGGACCAACCAAGAATTCTAAAGTCTTGATTCGTGGAAATCATATTTGCAAACATTCCATATAATATTTGCGATCATCTGACGAAGTTTAATGTTTACTAAGGGTCTTTCCGTACTACCGACAAAGTTGTTTATTTAGATAAATTTTCTGACATCACCAACATTCATGAGACCGGCCTGCATACTTTGCCAAAGGATTCCACCTCTAATTTCCGGGATTTATCCTAAGTCGTTTTAAAATTTTGGAATCCCCGCGTTTTGCAGTCAAAGGCAATTTTTTGCCTTTCACGGTTTTGTTTATTAAGTCGATACTCGGGTTAGATTTTGTCCGTCCGCTTCGGCCAACATTTGTAAAGCTGCGACAAACCATAGGCACTTGTAAACTAATTATAGTGCTGTTGACATCATTAAAATAGTTCTTCTTGTTTAAAATTGTGTTATCCACGGGCATTTCGTAATCTCTAATAAATCATCAAAACGCATTTGTACTTATTGATGCATTCAATAAGAGTCGACTCTTCGACAGTCAACGTGGTTTGCTGAAAACTCTTCAATTTTTGATGAATATGAGTTAAAAATCTCAGCCATTCATTCCGGGTTGACACGTCACAAATTTGCCACGGAGTTTTATTTGCTTCACGCTCAGCCAGTTAACCAAGAGTCTAGACGGAGAGTCACTAGCATCGTTTTTGTTTCATTATCTTTCTTGGGTGGTAAACAGTCAAACACCTTTTCGACAAGCTGAACCCATGAGGGGAGAACACCCTTAAAGCCGTAGGAACTCTACCTGCTTTGCCGTGCGAGAATCGACTTGAAAAATTTTTATTAGTTTTACTCTGCGAGCAAGTTAAAGTAGAAAACAGGAACTATTTATAATACCGCTCTTTAAGTTGTCAGAAGAAATAAATTTTTCGGTTATTGCTTTGGCGTCAAGGTCCAAAAGAAGAAAAACAGGTTTATATACTGTATCTGTCTACGGTGGCTAACACCTGATATAATTTGGTATTCCTGTCGATACTCTACTGATTGTTACTTAATTTATTTACTGTTCTTATTTCAATTTATTAATTTAAATATTCTTTCCGCGCTTTCCGATCCGCATTTTTCCATCCGCTATCCGCATCCGTCATCCGCCATTCGCTGTTCTTCAGACACCCAGCTAAACCAGAATCAGCGGGAAAGAGATACATAATCACGGTTATGAATACGCACGTGAAAAGATGGAATAAACATCAGTAATTGCATTGTAAAACCCATTCTCCAAAGTACTCTGAGGCTACGTTCACACGGTACCGGACGAATTTTTGACCAAACATTCTGTTCACGTGGAACCGTGCGAAAGTTTCGTTCTGTTCATATGGAGTTGATAACCGGATAAAGTTTGACATTCTCTGGTGGTTTTAGCGTCTCCTAATGCGCAGAACGCTTCCTAACCCAGAGAAAAATGGCTCCCCCCGCTCTTCCGCCAGGCTATCGAGACATTTCGCCGTTATCCATTTAAACCCATGGTCTTACTTAGGAGTGCAAGTGAGTGTTTTTGGTTCGACTCGTTCATTCTTGTCTCATGTTCGATTTAGGGTAAATTTAAGCGAGTCGGAGGGGGAGATATGCGTATATTTCTTTTCTCTTTACTTCGTCCCTTCCCTGTCTATTAACCACCCCCCTAGTTAAAATTTCTTTCTCTTCCCAATCATAAAGAATAAATTTGTGACCATCTGACGAAGTTTAATGTTGATAGTTCTTGTATAAAAATTTTGTAAGCAACAAGCATTTTGTAATCTATAATAAATCCTCAAAACTGTCCCACAGTTTCCAATTTGTTGATAACGAAACTAAAGCTAATGTTCAGATGACTGTGAACATTTCGACGTCAAAGAAGTAGATTATTTAGATGGGAAAACTGAAAAAAACAAAGAAACAAACAAAAACACAGTACAGAACACCCAGCTACCAGGCTGCCTTTTGGTTTAATTTGTAGTATAATTTTGATGAAATATGTCAAGGTACAAAACGTCTTTTCATTTCCTAACGCAAATAGCAATTGGAAAATAGCATAAGTTTTCCTGTTGAAAAATAAAACTAAAATTGTTCATTTCGTAGGACTGATGGCTTATTTTGTTTGCATATCAATTGGTATCACACGCTGCAAGTAGCGATAGAGGATCGAAGAAACCTTCGATTACGAGCCATTTTGTGAGGAGTTTTGTTTCTGACTAGTCCCTAACTAACAAGTAATACACGAAAGCTGATAGTAAATGATTGAAAATGCTTTTTGTCAGTAAAAGAAAGAAAAAATTCTAAACAAGGTCTTTATTTTTTCTTTTGGAAGAAGTATAAATAAAGGTAAAAGAAATGTAAAACTATATTCCTACGGAACAATTCACTCGAGTACTTTGGGACGTACAATTTTTGAAGATGCTAATGCGGTTTTCCAAAAGATTATATTCTCATGGGCTTTCTTGAGTTGAAGAAGTAAAAACATACTTTAGCACGCACTGAAACGTAAAGTATTATCCATTTCTACGAGAACGTTATGGATAATGTTGGGTTTTGGCTCGGGGCTACGCCTCGAGCAACTCTTACGCACCTTTCGTGCTCTCCAGACTTCCCGCGTGCTTCATATCTCGATGAACGCATGCTGACGTATGAATCAATTGTTAATTGCAAGCTTTTTGCCGATGTTCTTTTCAATCACAACACGACATTCCTTAATAGAGGTGAAGAAAAACAGCCATTTCGTTCCAATCCTGCCGCGTTTATTATAGCGAGTCGTACAGTGTACGCAAGAATTAGATGCAAACAAACTACTGCATTCGAACTATTGAAATTGTAACAATAAATCTTTGCTTCTTCTGATGCGATTGTCTCTTACTGAATCTAGCAGTGTTCGACTATCGCGGAAAAGGTTCAGAAACGACCTTTCTCCGAACATTGAACTAAATGCTTGCACATTTGCAAGAGGACAAAATAAGCTTTGCAGAAAAAATATTTAGCCTTCAAAAATCCATGTATTTTAAATCATGCTGAGAAAATGGCATACAATTTGCATAAATTATCATACAACTTTTGACATTGAAACAGACTGGGCCTGAATGGACTGGAGTTACAAGGAAACATTTCAAAGATAAAATATTCCATTTACTATAGGCAAGATATCCAGAGAATCTGGCTGAAAAAGAACAAAGACAGAATTAATTAGAATTTTTTTCCAAACTGTACCCCAAAACCATAAAAATTGATCCAGATTACTGAAAAATTTATTCCTCACCAAGTATTTACCCAAAGGAAGTAAGCTATACCTCAATTGAAACAGCAATAAATAAGCTTTCCTGAAATGCATGTTTCCTCTCCAAGAAAAAGGAAACAACCTCATTGAATGTTTTCAAACCAACATTAATTAGCACACAATATCAACAAAATTTGAACTGTGAATTAAGTGATACCGAAATAATAGAAAGTATTGTGGAAAAAATTAACTTAAAAGGTTCCTTGTTATATGGGCAACATCTCCATAAAAATTGGTTGGAAAATAACAAATCTGAGATGTGTTACACATATTTAGTGAACACTGATTGAAGTACAGACTAATAAGTCTTACCTTAACATCATGCCCGAGCCCAAATTTACTAATCCCTCTTGCAGAATCTTTCCCAATGTAAATTTTGAAGTCTACAGTGCAACCATTGGAACTATCAGCAAGTACCCATAGTTTTATTCCCTGACTAATTTGATTGTCCTTTACGTACTGCTGGATGCCAGACCTGTGAACAGCATAGCTGTTAGTGTGCTTAACAATATCATTCACCAATTCTTCAGTAAAAAACACAATAGCGGTATGCATCCTACCCCTGAGCAAAGGCTGTTCAAATTGTATCCCAGGAGGACATGCAGGTGTAAAGGGAGGGTGGAAACTGATCCCAGGGATTTCCCTCATCCTCATCATCATACGATTTGTAAGTAACCACTGAGCGTGGGTCCTCTGGGGATGAGCCTGCACGTTTTCTGGCTCTACGACCACCAAAACCTTTTGTAAAACCTCGAGCTACTAAAGGATGAGCTCTAGCACCTCGAGTATCACAGGTACCTTGGCTGGCAGGTACCTGTTTAGCCCTAAAAGGACAACGCCACCTTGCAGGGTTGTAAAACTTACCTGTGGCATGGGATGTGGAAGGCACTGGATCAACAGAAACACCAACATCAGTGTCTTCACTTTCCATCTCACCCTCACTCTCACTAACCACTGAAACATCTCCTTTACTCCAATCAGGATATTCTTCATCCTCTCTTTCCTCTTCCATGTCTCCTTCCGATTCACTTAAAGGGCATGTAAACCCGAAAAACGTTCATTTTCTTTTCACATAGATGTTTAGCAAATATATCAAGTACACCAAAGGTACCATTCGTTTTTTCTCAAAAGTCCATTTGCACTTTGTGAAAGCTCTTCCAAATTCGAAATATTCGTCATTTTGAATGGCGCCATCTTTCCTGTGACGTCACGGGTGGAACCTCCAAAGTTTCGTTTAATAATCGCGTGAGACACGGAGTCTTTTCCACAGCCGTTGTTTGCCGGTCTCGTCATGATTTTTTTACTTACAGTTTGCTTCAATATACTCAGTTTTTTCATAATGGTAAAGCGTTGTGTCGTCCAGTTTTGTACCGATTCAAACAAAACTGGGCATACAACGCAAATATTTTCAAATGACACAAATTTGAAGCCACAATTTGTGAAACTTGTTCAAATGAAAATAGCCGATTTCGTCGAAACATGTATTTTTGGGTTTACATGCCCTTTAAGATTTAAGAGATGAAATATTATGTAAATATCTTTGTTTGACTTCTGAAATTTTGCCTTGAAACAAGGACAAAATGAGATAATCAACCTCAAAATACATAAAGCGCAACATATATCAAAAGCCTTTCACTTACAATGCACCACCAGTATTTTTCAAGAGCAAAACAATTCAGAAGTGAAACCCCGAAACTGTCATTTTATATCATTCCACTCATTCTTGAGCATAATTTGCTTGTTTTGTGAAATTTCGGCATGTAACAAGTAGAACAACATCTAAAACACATACAGAAAATATAAGATAACGCTCAGGTCGATATATATGCAACTATCGTTTTAAAAATAAAAGATTTTATTTGATTTAGTTCGGACGCACACATTCGATCTGTGATCGGCTGGTAATTTAGGCCGTTGCGTTCTAAAATTCCATTGAACATTATTTACTATGTTGCTTCAAAATCATGTTTGATCACAGTATATATTGCTTTACATTCACAAATATACATTTACAGGTTTGTCTCAAGGCAAGGATTCAAACAAGGATTCGTGCGCGAAAAGTAAAAGTAAATGTAATTTTACCCTGTTTCAACACCACACGCGTCACGCATTTGAACATCGAATGTTTACAGATTACTTACCTCGATTCTTCGCTAGGATTTTCCAGTTTCCTGTGTAATTCGGATTCCTCACCGCTAGACATACCACCGTGCTCACTTCCATCGTCAAAAATCATCTCGAAAGCCCCAGCTACGCTGTATCTCTGGCGCTTCGCATTGGACGCCAGTGTCACAGATTGAAATCGCACGAAACTGACTTTCAGAACGGGCTCCCAACGTCACGTTTGATAGTTCGGAGCTAAAACTCGCCATGCTACGGCCAAAATTTCAGAACGATCGGATGTAATACGAGCATTTCAGAAAATGCCAACGTCATCGCGCAGTTTTGCGCCATCGGCCCAAGGGTTGAACGTAGAGAATCAAGAATCGGCAAAAAGATTAAACATTCAAGTCATTACATATTTTCGTGCAAATAAGTGACGTCACGTTGTCTCACCTCCATTCCTTGGCGGGGGGAGGGTACGGAGTAAGGGTACCGTAATGATTGACGTTCAATACATGGTCACATTTTGCTTTTTTTCGCGCGTTTGTAATTTTGACCAATCATAACACGTGAAAGTGAACCCTTTATAGAATAAATTAACTGCATTTGATGAGAACGACGACAGAAACCATCCTTCAAACTTCTGTCCCAAGAATGATGGTCATACCTCGTCAAGGTCCTAGAAGAATATCTCGATGCTCACTGGGAATCATGAAGCTGTGCCTCTCGTTCTTCTTGTGGTTATGTCAGTTCATCATGAGGCTGAATGATCAGAATGAGCCTGAAGCAGTTGAGCACGATTATTTTGAAGGTGAGACAACCTTCGTTTCGATATGTAACAAAGTTATTTTGATCTAAATTGAATTTCAGTAATATTTCTTATCACTTCGTTGAATTTAATGTGGCCAATTACATCGTCACTAATTTGTAAGTTTTTCATGTGATTGAGCATCTGTCGCATCCGGCGAATGTTTTAGCACCACAACACAATCAAATATTTACAGTAGCCAACTTACGTTTTTAACCTAACGTATTTGGTGATCGCTTGGTAGATATGCATTGCTAAATATAAAACCTTGTTCGCCCGCACAGTTGGGACACGCTTGGCGCGTTCTGCTGCGCTTGCGCATTAAGGTATCAGTGTCAGTGTCGATACACATTTGAATACATGGCGACTGCGAGGCAGAGGAAAGTCCTAAAACGATACTCCGACGATATCTTTTCGACGGGGCTTTTATCCAGAAAGGAGACAAGAACAAAAACCAACGATCGTAAACTTTATCCTGTCGTTGTGACAGTCGCAGAAAAAGTCGCAAGGTGAGTGAAAACTCGCAACGTTGGATATAGTAAACAGTTACGTTATATGCGTGGCGAGTATAGCGTAATAAGGAAGCTGTATTCTGGCCGAAAGGACGACCCAGCCACTCATGTAGAAGTTCGAGTCAATCACGATGTATTTGATGAAGAGCTTGCTTTAACAAGGAAGTCAAAGAAAGACCGGGAAAAGGCTGTTTATTGAATTAGTTCCAACCAACCAGACTTTGAACCATTTGCTCAGAATTATATGGGACGAACGAATTTTTAACGAAAATGGTGATTATGCTTTTGTCACTGAGGGAACTGTGCGTTTCTGGTTGTCTAAGAAGACTCCAATCCAAGAATTGTAGGCATTGGGGGAAATACATCCGATCAGAAATAGAGGACAGTTTGTGTGTTGTATTTACATTTGTTAGGGGCGATGGGAATAAGGATTACTATGCCAAAAGTAAATTAATGTTTGTTGTCGTTGAAAATACAAATCCAGAAATTAAATTTGATATTTCTTTTGAAGAAGTTGCCATAGAGTAGTAATACCTCTGTGGTTAGAGAATCTAAAATAATTATTAGAAGTCACATCATTATTTTGTCTATACCCTGCTGGTTAAAATATGCCACAATTTTACAACTTTGTTGTTACATCTTTAACTCAGTACAAGCATGAGAAGATCTTAAACCATTCCTATATTTTTCTTCAAGGTGATTGATTGATCCATTAGTTGGAAAATCAAGTTTTAATCTCAGATTATTTCCTTGAACCCATTCCATAGCAGCTGAAGCTTTTCTGACTTGTTGCCTAGCAAAAGTGAGGATAGTTAAATATTTTACATCACCTTAAGTATTTCAGGACCTGTTTGATCTCTATAGTCCAGTTTTTTTTATGTCTTTGTGGATCCTCTATTCAAAAGAAATGCCCAGATTTTTTAGAAAGGTTTCATAACCAGTCATAATTAAAATTCTCTCATGAAAATCCATTATTACATGTGGCATTCTAACAAAAATCCTTTCTCCTTATTTCCTTGATTAAAAGTTCAGTCAAATTATCTGATACACAAAGAAATAAATGTAGGGTGTCATTAATTACATAATCAAGAGGTATGAAATTGAATAGAGAGGTTTCCTTGCAATTGAACTTTTTTGATTTGGCAAATTTGGAAATTTCCTCCAATGATGTAGCCCCCTGAAAACTGTTGGAAAGTGACCATACCCTTTTGATATGCCTCTGGTTATGAGGACATTTGCACCAAATGCATGCATACTCTTGGTTAGCTCTCCCTAACACAGGCTGGGAACTTCCAATCCCCACCAAGAAAATATTTGATGTTGGAGCTTTTACCCCTTACTTTTACCTTATTTAATTTAGACATTTCTTCTGTTAGATCAGCCAGGCTTTCCTCGAGATTGTTTTAGTTCTCAGTTGTCTTAAGTATAGCAAGGACATAATTGCCCTTTTCATTCATTGCATTTCCTTTTTTTGTTTTTAATGGAGTATGTGATATTTACTAGTTTCAGTCTCTTTCCAATGTATGTACCATCTCCACTTATCTTGAGTTTAATTATATCTCCTTTTAAATCTTTTTTTCCTTGTAAGTTAAAAATCTGCCCTTCAAGACTCTCTCTGAAGCTGATTTGCACACCTTCTGCTTCTCCTGGAGATTTCTGATTCATTGTATTTGTCCGCTGGGTTGTCTAGTAAGTGTTTGGGATTGACTCACACTTCCTTGCCATTTCATGGCATGCTTTGGTGGAAATGTTAAATTTGTCTTTTATATAAATCCAGTATTTCATGACATTGACCTGAGCATCTGTTAAGTCACTGTAATCAGAATCCGATGGTGGCATATGATCCTTATCAATTAGATCAAAAGTTTTGTACTGTTCAGTGTCATCATTGAACACTTCTACTTTTGAAGCCACAAATTTGTACATTCCAAGAAAGGTTAGAGTAGCTTCACATTCTTCTTTCATTTGCTTCCTTATCCTATTTTAGTGTTACTTGGAGTGCTCATTAAAGGACCTTTTCTCAGGGCTCATTACACCTCTCTTACTCATCTCTGCAATTCTGTAAACTAGTCCTTGGAATCTCTTCTAGTGATACTTTGTAGCTTCTCCCTGTGTCGTCGAGCTTTTCCGCAAGTTTCTGTCGCTTGATGATTTTATTCTTCAAAGATTCTTCTGGCGTTCGTTTCTTCCCTCTTAAATCTTGATTTTCCTTTTCAATAAAGTAATTATCAAGCTCGTAATAAAATAACTTGACGGAGTAAGTAAGGTCGCGCCACTCATCAGTGAACCTCTTAACACCGAAACCTCCACTTTCCTTCTTTGTTCGCTTTAGCTAAGCACACATGGTCGCAATCTTTTTCCTTAAGACACTTGGTATTCGACTGTTGACGAGGATGCCTCAAATACCCGTTTGTTGCATGATTAGGGACCTTAAGCAAACCACGACGGCGACGGCAACGAGGACATGGAAAAACAAAAGATCTAATTAGCAGGACAATAGCTCAGCACGTGCGTTTCAAAACTTTCTACATTTCTTAGCCGTCCTATGCAAAACAACAACGTGAAATCATCACAATTTGCGTCGTCTGCGAACCGAAACCGCGACGACAAATTATTTTCATTTCCATTTGGAACTCAACGCTTCTTTTATACATTATGCTGAAGTTGAGGTGTGGAGCTGCATGAGACGATAAACAAATGCAGCAATTTTTAAAACTCTAATTAAAGGCAGAAATTCATTTTTTAATCGAAGTCTTCCTTGGCGTTGCCGTCCTGACTGCTTAAGATCCCTATTTTCTCCTCAACTGCAGCGAAGGAAGATTCGCCACTTCCCTCTCCATTCTCTTTGGCAATTGTGTAGAGAAGATAGCCGAAAACGACCGACATCAGACATATTCGAGACTTACTAGCAACAAAATTTTTGTATTATACTTAATTCCGTTTCTCTTAGGACAAAAGGAAAAAGAATCACATCGCTTAAATTATTTATAAGACAACCTACTTGTTAATACGAAGGTAACGAATGGCCGGAAAATCTTGTTTTTGGACCCTCTGATCCTTCTCCCACGACTTTTACGGATCTGCAGAAGACCAGAAGTAAATCTTGTGAGAGCACTCGAACTTGAACGGCCATTTGACTTATCTAAATTGGTCGCAACCCAGACAAGCTAACCAAAGCATAGGAAATTTCTCGCTCCATTCGAATGTGGCGGTAACATTGAGCTTCGGGCGTGCGCAAAAGAGCTAGGACCCATTCTTACGCGCAAATCGTGATACGACACTGTGAACGCTTTCCAAAATTACCTCTGTAATAAATTACTCGATTAAACGCCGCCCTCGAATCAACGCCGTCTTCGAGTAAACGCCGCATTTCAGAGCAGAAATATTAACAAAGGCCGCATAATGATGCGGCGTTTGTTCTAATAACAGATTCAAAAAGCACACAGCGAGCAATGCTTCGATCGTAGTTGGAAATTTTGAGCGAGTTAGACAAATCCTTTTGAATGTACCAATTCTGATGTCGAGAAAGAATATCCGACATTAGATCTTTATTCACTTTATGAATTGCAGTAGTATGAACATGCAAATAGTGAAATTAAGAACGATATAAAAAGTGACTTTTTAGACAGGCACTAAAACATGTTTCTTTTTTCTTTCTTTTTTTTTAATTCAGATAGTCAGTTGCCATACAATTGTTTGAAAAAAATAAAGTAGATTTTAAATAACCGCCGCCCTCGTATAATCGCCGCCCTCGAATAATCACCACACTCGAATCACGAAATTTAATAAACAAATTTATAAACGCCGCGGCGTTTAATCGAATAAATACGGTAATAGAAATTTTAATTATTAAATTTTCTTTAATTCAGATAGTCAGTTGCCATACTGTTGTTTGCAAGAAATAAATTGGATTTTAAATAACCGCCGCCCTCGAATAAACACCGCACTTGAATCACGAAATTTAATAAACAAATTAATAAACGCCGCGGCGTTTAATCGAATAAATACGGTAATAGAAATTTTAAAAAATGAATTTTGACCCATTAAATCCTAAGGCTTTAGTATTTCAAAATAACTTCTAAAGTAGCTTTAATATTTAATTTAATTAAAGTAGCTTTAATTATATGTCTTTAAAATTTCATTGTTAAAATTAATCACTACCAAAACGTCACTTAGTAACCGAACCAAAGGTTCCAAGTTTTGTGGTTTTAAGTCAGACAGTGGTGGGGGCGTGGTCGCCGAGACTTGATACAGGCTTTTGTTAGCAGTGAGTTTGATATGCATAAGGACGGCTGATTACCAGCTACAGTCGTTAGAATATATATCTATATACATGTTTTTGTTTTTGTTTTTTTTTTGTTTTTTACATATTTCTTTCATTAAACTTTTATACCAGTTGTGAAATAATATGTGTTCTTTTTCCTTTATCTTGTCAGACAAACTTTCAATTCCTTGCTCAGAGGATGCAGCAGATGACGGTCTTGTTTAGAGAAAGAAGATGTAAACTCCAAAGTGGACCAACCAAGATGTTTAAAGACTTGATTTGTAGAAATCATACTTGCAATCATTTCATATAATAGAAACATAATAGAAAACATTTTATATATTGTAGAAGTTTAATGTTCACTTACTAACTATCATGTTGTTTAACAAATGTAAGCCATAAGCATTTTGTAATCTGTATTAAATCATACAGAGTGTCTCACTCTATCTTCCAACCTGGTGATAACGAAACTGGAACTATAATAGTCAGATGATTGTGAACATTTCGACGTCAAAGAAGTAGATTATTTAGATGGAAAACTGAGGAAAACAAAACAAAAAAAGAACACAGCACAGACCACCCAGCCACCAGGCCGCCTTTTGGTTTAATGCTTGGGTTCAATTTTGGTGAAATCTGTCATGGTAGTCTTTTCATTTCCTAGCGCAGATAGCAATTGGAAAATACCATAAGTTTTACTGTAGAAAAATAAAACTAAAATTATTCATTTCGTAGGACTGATGGCTTATTTTGTCTGCATATCAGTTAGTAGCACACGTGGCAAGTAGCGACAGAGGATCGAAGAAACCTTCGATTAAGAGCCATTTTACGAGGAGTTTTGTTTCTGACAAGTCCTTAACTAACGAGTAATACACGAAAGCTGATACTGAATGATTGAAAAAAAAGCGAAAGAATTAAACTCTTTAACCCGGATCTTATGATTAATCGCAACTCAAAGTTATCACCCACGGTAAACAAGGGAAGGACAACATCGCAAAAAATTTTTCATTTAATGGTTTTCTCACCGATTGAAGTGGGTTTCAGTAGTTTAATATATCTTAATTTTGACGAATTATTATTAACACTGTTTTTGCAATCGGTTGATTTCCCTTTTCGTTTGATGGTCTCGTTTGCATCTGGCATAACTTAAGCTGTAGAACTTTCATGCTCAGCTGGACGCAGTTTAAAATAGAGTGAATCGGAGCAGCAAATCGCATGAAAAGGTTTTACGCAAGAAGTAATCACGCATGAAGTGCAACATAGTGTTATTTATAACCATGCCGACAGGAAACGCAGTCATCCAACACGGTACGAGATGATAGTTTATGTTTATTTTGTACCTATCTTCCATGTCATCTTGCCCCTTATTTTTGCCAATCACAACACGTTTAGCATATAACATTTTTTGCCTGAAGGTTAACCTAATTGCATTCTTGGGCTTTCTGCAAATGACTAACTGAACTTGAAGAGGAAAACGACAGAAACCTTCCTCCGAACTCCTGCTCCAAGGATGATGATCATAATTCGTCAAGGTCTTAAAAGGATATCTCGATGCTTATTGGGAATCGTGAAGCTGTGGCTCTCGTTCTTCTTGTGGTTATATCAGTTCATCATAATGTGGAATAACCAGGATGAGCGTAACGCTGTTGAACATAATTATTTTGAAGGTGAGACCAGCTTCGTTTCGATACGTGACAAAATCGTTTTGATCTAAGTTGAATTTCAGTAATATTTCTTATCATTTTGTTGAGTTTCACGTTGCCAACGACATATCGTCATTTTTTCTACCTTCCAATCTTTGCACGCAAATAATTGTAAAGTTAACTTTTCCTGCATCTTTCCTAACTTTCTAATACGGAGAGCTAATTACCAGCTACAGTCGTTTAATCAGATATATATATATATATATATATATATATATATATATATATATATGTTGTTGATTTTTTTACATCTCTTTCATTAAACTTTTATATCAGTTGTTAAGTAATATTTGCTCTTTTTCCTTTATCTTGTTAGTCAAACCCCCCATTCCTTGCTCAGAAGATGCAGCAGATGACGGTCTTGTTTAGGGAAAGAAGATGTAAACTCTGAAGTGGACCAACCAAGAATTCTAAAGTCTTAATTCGTGGAAATCATAGCTGCAAACATTCCATATAATAGATAAATTTCCTGACATCACCAACATTTTACAAGTGCGGATGGTTTGTTGCGAAAAATTTTGGCCGAAGCGGAAAAATCTTCAGACGCACCGCCCACAAAATTTTTCTTGGATCATAACCTGGACAAAACCGAATAATTAAACGTAACCGTGCTAGACTGTTGTCGTGTGGGTTTCGACAAGTGTGTAATTGAACTAAAATCAATATACTAAAGGCCCCCTTAGGGCTTTTCCGCACTAGGGGAAAAAACTAGAACTGTCCGAACAAAAGGGACACACTGACAAATTTTTGTTTCGTCTGTTGCATTAGCATTAAAAATTTCTAACCTACCAAGAGTCGTCAACGCCTGAGGTATTCATAAGACCAGCCAGTATACTTTGCCAAAGGATTCCACCTCTAATTTCCGGGATTTACCCTAAGTCGTTTTAAAATTTTGGAATCCCCGCGTTTTGTTGCCAAAGGCAATTTTTGCCTTTCTAGTAAACTGATTCAGTTCAATTATACGCCCAACAAATGATTGACAAGTTATCACGGTTTTGTTTATTAAGTCGATACTCGGGTTAGATTTTGTAGAGTTAGATTTTGACGTCCGCTTCAGCCAACGTTTGTCAAGATGCGGCAAACCATACGCACTTGTAAACTGATTAGTGCTGTTGACATCATGCATTAAAATAGTTCTTGTTTAAAACTGTGTTAGCCACGAGCATTTCGTAATTTCTAATAAATCATCAAAACGCATTTGTACTTATTGATGCATTCAATAAGAGTCGACTCTTCGACAGACAACGTGGTTTGCTGAAAACTCTTCAATTTTTGATGAATATGAATTTAAAATCCAAGCCATTTATTTCGGGTTGACACGTCACAGATTTGCCACAGAGTTTTGTTTGCTTCACGCTCAGCCAGTTAAGAGTTTAAACGGAAAGTCACCAGCATCGTTTTTGTTTCATTATCTTTCTTGGGTGGTAAAAAGTCAAACACCTTTTCGACAGGCTGAACCCATGAGGGGAGAACCCCCTTAGAGTCGTAGGAACTCTACCTGTTTTGCCGTGCGAGAATCGACTTGAAAAATATTTATTAGTTTTACTCTGTGAGCAAGTTCCCGTAGAAAACAAGAACTATTTATAATACCGCTCTTTAAGTTGTAAGCGGAAATAAATTGTATGGTGTCAGTATAAAATGTTCCGGTTACTGCTTTCACGTCAAGGCCCAGTTGTTGTGAAACAGGTTCATAGACTGTATTATGATAATAATAATTGTTTACATTTCTATATTCTAAAGCGCTTTACAAAAAATTCTATAAAAATATTAAAACAATAAACGATGAAATATGAAAAATATTAAGAATACATAACATGTTAAAACTATTAAAAATGTTAAAAAAAATTATAAGCCAGCTTGAGCAGATGTGTCTTAAGCTTGGACTTGAAAATGGCTACACTCTGACTGTTTCGAATTTCAAGCGGCAGTTTATTCCACAGAAGTGGAATAAAGGTGCGATCACCAAAGGTCTTAGAATTAGTTCTTGGGATCTAAGAATTGGGTGGTTCGTTGCTATGCGATTTCCTCCCATAGCGTCCCTCTCGTCACGTGATCCAACAGGCCTTTGTTGTTTTCGCGTTCGATGGCTCAGTAGCGGTGGAGATATTGAAATTCGCTTCTCGGCAATACAATAAACAATATGAATACATTTGCATCTTACACAGTTGCCCAACATTCCAGTTATGGCTTTCTAATAATAAAGCTTGCATACGCTGCCGTTTGGTAACGAAAAGCGAGTTTTACTCAGTCCCCTTCTGAGACAAATTCCTGGTTTAAACGCTAGCTAAAAAGGTCAAAATCGTTACTTTCAGGGGTAGGTATATTCTTCCCATACTAAAGTATCTTTTTGATTTCGGGACCCCCCCATAGGATTGTGTTTTCGAGGTGAAATCGTTCAAGAATGTGAATTTGGCGCGTTGTGAGGGGGAAATCCATCCTGGGTAATTTTCTATTCTCGTTGTATCCTACCTATCACAAATAAAAAAGCTTTATCGTTATATGTAGACTCCGTTTGTTTGTATTTTCAATCGTGGAAACCGTAAATTTGTACATTTTAAACCCCGATTTTATCGAGCGCTCGATGCTTCTTGCTGGCAGCCATATTGGATTCTCTACAGATCGCCAATCATTGTGTGTAATCACGGCAGTAAAAAGACCATTCGAGGAAGAATCTTCTTATGGCCAGCAATTTTTCAGGGGATAAACGGGACGATAGGTAAGCAAAGCAATTCTGAACGTCGAATTCGCGTTTGTGTGGTTATATTGAATAATTTAAATTTCTTGCTCACTTTGCAGTCGAAAACCTCTGTGCAGAAAAAGCAGAAAATGCAGTAAGCCTAATTCTCACCAAGGACGCTGTGATTCTAGTAGAACTTTTCACGCATTCTGGAAGAGTTCATCTTCACATGTAGCTTTGAAAAGAAAAGGAGAGTTACAAGAACAAAACAAAAGGTTATCACAGGACATTGAAGCGAAAAAGGCTCGGCTGGATGAATATGGTAATATTATAACTTTGAGTGTTTTCTAAACGTGCAAAAGATTTCATTTTTACCGCCATGCTACTCTGAAGTTCGAACGGAAAATTAAGTTATGCATGTACAACATTCTGTTCCTTTAGTATTTTATTTACATGTGATTGCAAAAAATGTTGAGATCTAATTTCTCTGTTTTTTTTGTTTTTTTTAAGAGGGACAAATACAAACTTCTGTTGCTCAGAAAGATGCAGTAGAAGAAGAGCTACAAAGCCTTCAAAAGAGTGTGGAAGAAAAGGAAGATCAAGTAAAGCAACAAGAGGAAAAAGTAACGCAATTAAATGAGCAATATCACAAATTTAAATCTCTGCTTGAACAAAAAGGCTTTTCAGTAGCTAGGAGGAAAAATGCCAGTACAACTTATGATATGATTACAAATGTCAATTCCAGCACTAAGTACAGACGAAGACAGGAGACAAAAAATGTATTAGAATTTATTCATGGGGGAAAGGAAGGGTCAATATATGGGGCTTGGGATTATATTTCATCTACTGCTGACAATCAAACCATGGACACACTGATTTCTGGACTTAAACGAGGGAAATATCTCCAGGGTCTGTTTGACAAGACAATGAAAGGGTATCAAAATTCCGATGAGGCTTTGAAACAAGCTGTTTTTATGAAGTACCAGAACTTTCTGTCTCGCAGAAAGTATGCCCTTGTCTGCAAAACTCAGTCTTCAGTTTTTGATCCAAACTCTGATCTATGGGTACCCCGTAACATAAAATGTTTAGGTTTGGACTTAAGGGTGCCAAATATAGCTATTTCTGACAAACGGGTGGAGAATTTTGTGAGAAGTCTTGACATTGGTCATGTTAATCAAATTCCCAATGCACCGGGTGTTTCCAGAACAATAACTGGGTTGGTTTTTATGATAATTGATCTGCACCTTAGACTTCCCTATTTATTCCGTAAGCTAATTTGGTTTAATGACAACATAAATCATTTCATCATGCAATTTTCTGATGATGGGGCCCCTGAGTCAAGTCAACTAACCATGTCAATTGGCAGCCTAACATCATGGAATTTTGGGGACAGGGTGAGAAGCAGGGATTTCCAGTACATTTTACATTGTGTCAGTCGGGGGGAGAAAGATGAGGTGTTACAAAGTATCTGGAAGCAACACACTGATGAAATGGAAATGTTAGAGGGTAATATATTTGTTGTTTCTAACAAGCAGTGTACTGTAGAGTTTCAGCCCAGTGCTGATATGAGCTGGCAAAGCTGGGCTAACAATGAGTTAAATCAAGCTGCCACTTACCCATCTCCTTATGCTAACGTAAGCAAAGGAAATATGTGTACTATGGGTGCCACTATTGGGATGGGGGAGGAAGATTTATTCAAACCTTATACTCTGGAGGTCAGAAATTCCCATGTTAAGAGGGTAAATGAGTTTATGATTTCCCTGCCATCTTCCCTGAATGAAAAAAATCGCCACTCTAGAAAACTACAGTTCATGGCAGAGAATGGGATTCGCCAGTTAGGCACCCCCCGAATTGGAATTTTTGCAGAGCGGCAGCGCCCAGAGCCTATCCACTGTGAAATTAATGCATGGCAACATGTGTTAAATATCATATACAGGGTAGCAGCACAAAGAGGTGTTTTTACCAAATTTATTGATATATTAAGTGCCTCGGCTGTAGAAAGGAGAGCTGATCAAGGAAATGGTAATGGGAATAGAAAATCACAAGTTTATGTTCCACATAATGATGGTGCTGGAGAACGATCTACTAGGGTTGATTTTGTGAATGCCTCTAACCAAAAGTTTGTATGTGACCTGGACAATGCACTGTCAAGTAACCATAAGGAAGATTTTGGTGAACTTGGTTGTGGGTTGGGGTATTTAGCTTCTGTGATTAAGGATCACTATAATGATGAGGCTCAGAGGCACAAGAAGCTTCCAGTACGGTTGATAGGAGACCAGGCCATTGCTTTGGCAAACTTTTCTTTTAGGCTCATTGATGCCCTTAAAGTCTTAGATGAATCCCCAGCCCAGAAACTAGAAAGATTAGCATTAGGAAAAATTGCACAATTCCTTAGGAATGCTGGGGCTCTTTTTAACAAAATTGAAGTTAGCCCTTCCTACCTTATTGAGCTCACAGAATTTTGTACACTTTATTTTAATTTATATGCATTATTTTTTTCATCAGATGTTAATGTAACTGTGTGGACAGTAGGGTATGCCATACCATATCATGCAACTAAACTGTATGAAAGTTACAAAGTGGGTTATGGTATAATATCATTACAGGCAAAAGAGGCTAAACATTCAGGGGTTAAAAATGACTTGGATTTGACAAACAGATCCAATAAAACAACTGAAAAAGGGAAATGGTGGCAAGTCATGAGAGCTAATTATGTAAGAGCATTTTATTTGCCAGAACATCAACCAATGCCAAGTTCTTATACTTCTCATTTTAAGTCTCGGCTTCCTTCTCAGCTAAATTCAAGCAACTTTTGCAATTGTGGAAGAGAAAAGGAAATTAATGATTATATATGTGAGGTATGTGTAGATGCCAGGGTGACTGTCCAGTGTGCAGAGGGACTGCAACTAATACCTGAAGTACTTTCATCATTAAAACCAGTCCTATGCTCTGTATGTAATGAGAGATTTCCTGATACTGTAACATACGAGGCTCATAAAAGTGTTCACTTATGCAGCAAACAGCCTGTTAGTCCAGCTACAATTAGCCGTAATCTAAACCCTAGAAATATGAAAGTAAGTGACCTAAAAATGGAGTTGCAAAGTAGGCAATTAAGCACTAGTGGAAACAAAGATGTTCTTATTAGACGCCTTGAGGGTACATTAGCAAGTGAGACTATATAGAATAAGACTTTTCACTGTCAATGTATCACTAGAAAGCTCCATAATCATATTTTATTACCATTTATAAAGTTTACATAAGTTTATTTTTTAACCAGGTAAATTTAACTGCAATGTCACCTAAGATTATTTATCATTGAAGTTGTAATAAAATTTAAAATAATATATTTTACACACCAGATGGAAAGCTAAATATATTTACAGGAAATACAGTGTCTAGAAAATTTCAACATGAGACCATGTTGACACAGACGTGTAACTAATGTATGTTTGAAAAAAAAGCTACAAACTCGTGTTTCTTTGATCAACACTAATCTCACAATATTAATTTATATTACCTTGTTTATTCATGAGACTTTGTAAGCTTTTGTCGAAAACAAAATCCTCTGCCGTGTACCGTTGAATATAAAATGTCACCATAGCCTTCTGACTTTTGAGGTTGTATTCAACAACAAAAGGAGTGTTTTTAGATACAACAACGGCTGACCTGCCTTTGTAAACAGACAACAGCTTTCCCTTTGATTTCGGTTGTTGACTGAAATGTCTTTTTCTAAGAACATCCTGGCCTTCGAATCTCGCCGGCGAAAATACTTTCTCCACTGCTTGTATACAAGATAGTGTCGAAGTAATTTTTGATTTTCTTTCATTAAATTTCACTTCTCCACTATAGCCCCTGAACAAAACTGTTATGTGACGAAATATCTGCCACGGAATGAAGATGACAACTGGGCCTACCAATGATGTTGCTTTTGAGCGACTTAGTTTCGAAGTAATCTGCTCTCCAATTTCTAAAAGGTAGCCATCCACCAGTGGACCACAAAGCTCAAGTTTGTTGCCGCAAACCTCTTCCAGTCCGCTATTCATCTTCCCCATACCATAGTTTGGTCGTCTTTTTGCTCGCCTGACCGCCTTCATCCACTCCCGCTCAAAAGAAAACTTCAGCTCCAGTTCACTTGCGTTCCAAAATGTTTTTCCCCTTCTCTGAAAAATCTGTTTGGCCTCTTAAATCGAACACGACTTCACTTAAATTCGCCGCCATGTTGCTTTACGTTGGAATACTAATGGCAATTACCGCAGACATTCACGCGCCCGCGCTTCCGGGAGGAAAAAACCTAGCAACGAACCACCGTGGAAGGCCCTGATCACAGGAACGTAGGTGATGACCAGATGTGGAGTGTGGCTGCGGATATTCTTGAATGTATTGTGGGCCTTGATTGTTAAGAGATTTATAAACTAAGAGTAACAACTTAAAATGAACGCGATAAGTTACAGGAAGCCAGTGAAGATGAGGTAAGGCGGACGAAATGTGATCAAACTTTGGAATCCTAAGGATAAATCGAGCAGCGGCGTTAAGCACCTCATGAAGACGATCTGTCGGGTACTTAGGACACCAAAGAGAAGAGAGTTACAGTAATCCAAATGTGAAGTCACAAATGCGTGAACAAGAGTATTCGTGAGCTCAGGTCTAAGGAATTTCCTAATTTGGCGAGTTTTATACAAGCCATGAAAAGCCTTGCTGCAGATCTTACCAATGTGAATGGACATACACATATTGGATTCAAACCAGGAACCCAAGTTTCGAATACTGTCGAGAGGCTGGGATAGGCTGTAGAATCACCGACGGTGATGCAATCAATTGCGTTCTACAGACACCCAGCTAAACCAGAATCAGCGCGAAAGAGATGCATAATCACGGTTATGAATACGCACGTGAAAAAATGAATAGATATCGGTAATTGTAAAAACCATTCTTTAGTTAGGAAAGCGCTCTGAAACTAAAAAGATTATCAAAGGGTATTTTTTTATTATTTTTTTCTAGGAAAGTCGCGCACAAGATGAGTGCAAGGGTCTAGTCATGCGCGAGTAGGTGAAAGGCGTGTGATTCGAACTTCGCACCCGATCTCTTTTTAGTTCGCTTCCCTTAAAAAAGAAAGAAGTAAAAAAACGGACCAATAATGTCTGTTTTGAATGCTTTTTTTTCGTCCGGAAAAATAGGGAGCTGGGTATCGTTGCTTATGTTTCTGTAGTAAATTAATCTCGTGTTGATATTAAAATTGAGGTTGCAATTGTGTTCATTAAAAACCCGTGATCCGGTTTGTTGTATGAAGCGAATAGGGGTACTGCTACTCCCACTGATTAGGAACGTTCATCTCAGGTTTCTCTACTGACTCGCATAGCTGTAGGAGCTTTTTTTCGGTTTAACTCAGATCATGTAGGCCTAGAAGAGAATAGAATAGAAGTGGTCGCTCGCCAAAGACACGTGTGGAGAGGCACTTTCGAGAGTAACGTTCCTTGCCCAAGAACTAAACAAAACGAGCTGGGTCTCCGCTCATTATGCCTCCGCGTCTCTCACGTCTCTTGGCAAAGAGGCACTGAGTGCGCAAAGAATAGAAGAAATACCCCCACGACCGTCGAGCTTAGCGTTCGTCTCCAGTCTCTCAAAGTCTTCATGAAACGCCTAGGAACGGGGCTGATGTTTGAACGTTACTATGGAAATAGCAGGTTGGGTTGAGAACGTACAACAACTCAAAAAACAACAGCTTCAATTCTAGATTTATTGCCTTGTGATATTCCACGGTGCTTTACATGTGATCATTTGTAAAGTTGCTTTTTTTTCTTGGCGATTTCGTTTTCTGTTTTAAAACTTTTTTCAAATTTTGGTTTGAGCGGAAATTTCATTTCACTACATCATGGCCTAAAACGAATTAACTTAATTACAAATCTAAAGCGTGTTTTATTCTACCTATTACTCCTCTATGACTACAAATTATGGAAAAGCAATTAAAAAAAACGGAACTTTTTACATCATTTCTACACTTATTTTCTTACATTAGATTCAAGAATTTGGCACTGATCTATTCAAGTAACTTTTGTAGGTGAAGGATAGAGGCTGGTTTACACTTGTAGCGCAAACATTATCACTGCAATTGGAATCTTAAGCGAGTTCGTCGTTGCTACATAACTGAACGTGAACAACATGCAAGTTAGGGCCCAAGTCTCCCTTCCATGCTAGTTCGCGCATTTTTCCTAATATTAAGTTTGGTGACGAATGAGTTAATTGATTTAGCCTCTTCGATCGCGGGATTTAGCTTACACTAAAGCTGCAAATCGTTAGCCGCGATAGGAACGTTTCAACGTTACTTCCGACTAAGATTGCCATTACGAAAATGGTGTAAGCTAGCCTTAACTTCCTCCCTGAGTCCTGAAATTATTCCCTCAAATAAAAGTTGTCAAAAACAGTTTTAAATTAACCCTTTTTTTCCTTCCAGTGCGACCGAATTCTATTTTCCTAGGACTTACACACTTCAATGCGACTTAAAACACTGAGGAGGAGTAAGAAAATTGATCAAGAAAGTTGTGAAAGATTGCGAAAAGTACAGTGTAGGCTTCAAATATTAAACCGTCCGAAATATCAAACTACGTTCAATGGCGGTATACCGTAAAATCTCGGTTATAGGCCCGAGCCGTATGCAACCTCTAAAAGAGATTAGGGAGGGCTAGTACATAATGGAGGTGGGGGAGTGGGAAGGGGGGAGAAGAGGGGGGAGGGGAGGGGTGGGAAGTTACATCCGGTCAAGCTTACATAAGGTGATAACGAAATTTATTTAATTTCTCTGTGTAAGAAAAAAGATACAACAAATAGCAATCATAAAACAAAATTGGGGTTCATCCATCGACACCTGCAAGTTCTTTGCTTTCCATTGAAGAATCTCATCATAAGCTTGTTCAGACTACACGGCAATTGTGATTTTATGAAAGGAAGAAAGCTAAGGAACAGATGGGGATTATGAGCGGGGAGGGGTAGGGAGAACCTTGTTAGGTATAACGGGTGGAGATGAAAAGTGGGGGGAGGGGTGAGGGAAGGCGTAACCAGATCACAAGTTCCGTTTAGAAATCGTCGAGACTTTAATTAGGGAGCGGGTTATAACCGAGATTTTTCTGTATTAAATATTTAATCTTCGAGGAATCACTCTCCCTTCTGTAAAGATCGATCCAGTTAGATTCCTCGTGAAGAAATTTAGACAGAGAGAACGTCTCGCGTAAGTTTGCGTTGGAATAATTTTCAGCAAAATAAATAAAAATATGTACAAGAGAGGAACATCGAGTTAAAAAGAACGGAGGTATTAAAATGGGTCTCTGGTTGCGTTCGCTCTTGAAAGAGATTTGTCTCGAACAACACGCTGCTAGAACCGAACGTTGGCTCCAACAACACAGCGGTCAAACGTTGGGCATGCGCGTGGGGATCGATTCTGGCCGACCGCGCGCAAATTTCCCGCGCAAAATTTCAAAGGGAAACGTAAGGCAAAACCGCTGTCCCTTGGAAGAGACGAAAAGAATCGAAAAGTTACTAGAAATCTGTAACAGGAAACAAAGGTAGGGGAAAAAAAACCTCGAGACATTTAGTGCACAAAGCGTATTCAAATACGGGTAACCTCCTGATTCACCATTCTATTTTGAGCTTCCCAAAAAAGTTATACTCGTTTAAAACACCATGACTTTCTGACTTGTGTGGTTGTTTGTAACGTGGGAGACAACTTCGCCACCTACTCATTCTAGCATTCACACATGCGCAGACGTTTGACCGCTATGTTGGCTCCAACAAGCATCGACCGTTTGATGACGTATAGAGAAAGATTCCTTGCAATGGAAACAAACAGAACGAAATTAATTCTGTTTCAATTTTTAAAGTTGTCGGTCGTTTGGCCGGTCATTTTAGTTTTCGGTCTGCTTCCATTCTTTTTTCATCGCTTATCCACGTTATCGTTCAGTTAAATTTTTCATCTCTCCATCAATCAAAATATGTTTTTCTCCACCAAGAACTTCCTCTACCAAAACGGAACATTCAGAGTTTAGTAAAACTCTCTATTTTCTTATAAAAATTAATAAAAATTGTAACTAGTTGGATAAAACCTTCCTTTGATTGCGTGAAGTGTGAAGTCGTAACTACGTAAGTTTCTGAGGTAACCAGCCCCGATGATTCCTTGCAAGTACCAGACTCCGCGCGAATACAAGACGTACCGAGTACTAAAATAGCATACTCTGCCGTCTTCTACCAGGACCTAGTGAAGAAAGAATACAAATAATTGGTACCTTGGTGCGTGACCTTATTGCACACATTCACTCATTTAGAACTGTTCATTACACTTTGCGGGTCTGTAAATAGAACTCAAGTGCGTGATCATTCAGATGAAAGCTGCTGTTTCGTGCACAGGTCATTATGCTGTACAACAAGGTTTTTCCTCTTAAATCTACGGATGCAATGTGACTTGAGTGAAATGAAGTCCCTAAGATAAAGAAGTGCTTTCGCCTAGCACAATGGATATCACATCCAAATATTTTTTATATTCTTAGAAAGTCAAAATCAGCTTGTCGTTCAAGTTCCTTAACCAATATTCAACCAATCCAAAACGTTTTATGTTCTCAAATTTACCAAAGAAATTGAAATGTTAGAGAACGATCAAAAGAGGAGGGATAAAAGTGATATTTTATTCGCAAACCAACTTAAACTTGTGTACAAGTGACAGCGTTATGCTTGCAATGAATCTATCAACTGCGCTAAACATTTACGTGTAAGTAACACTGATATCACAAAAAGTTTCCGCAAGACTTCAAGACGAGATGAATAAGCGCATCTATCTTAAGATTTCATTGTCCCTGACTTCTCTCAACGATGTCAAATTCTCTGACTTTTCCCAGACCTTGAAAAAAAATCTATAATCCCTTGACTTTTCTCTGACTTGTAGCAACCACAAGTACTGTTTATTACCCCCAAAAAAGTTGTTTTAATTTCTTAGACTGCGGACAAAACCCCAGTGTAACCATTCATATTAAAGCTCCTAAGCAGTATATCAATGTGATAAAGTTTATCGGACTGTATACAGTTTTAAACCTTTACACTCAAACATCAACATGCAAGTTCTCCATACTGTTCTCACTACATTTCCTTTAACACTTTCAAGGAGAATTTATCAAACAATCGAAAGCTTCTTGAGTTTGTGATAATTTTTTTTTATTCTCAGACCTCAATGTTTGATTCAGGGGTTGAAACTATGGGGGGGAAATTTGATGCTGATCACTCTCAGGGGATTCCAGGGCTAAGACACTTACAGGTGGGCTGCCCTGACGACTTTCACTTGGCACCTTATACCTTCTCATTTCCGACTCGTGTACAACCCACATCCAAGTTGCCGGCTAAAGAAGGAAATTACTACTTACCAATACCCGTTCTTCCCACAGGTCTGTAGCCCGGGTCCTTAGCCAACCTAATATCTTCCATACCAAAAATTGTTTCCTCTGAAAACAATAATAAAAAATAGTGGATCGTTAGTCTCAGTTTAAGAAAAAAACGAGCGAGAGAAGATGGTTTTCCTCACTGACTTCTAAAATCCTGTAGCATAAACTAAAACAGTAGATGGCGTTGAAAGTGCGCTCTGATTGGCTGCTCAAGGTCCGAATATCCACCATTAGTCACCTCCAAGCAGCTCGCGCGGGATTTGTGCCCGAAAATACTGGTTTCAAGCACGCGCAGCATAATAGGAGCGCGCGTTTCTAGTGGCGCGCGCGAACGACGAAAAGCTCTCCTAGCGCGTTTTATCTTGCGCGTGCCC
This sequence comes from Pocillopora damicornis, assembly GCF_964200805.1. NCBI lineage: Eukaryota > Metazoa > Cnidaria > Anthozoa > Scleractinia > Pocilloporidae > Pocillopora > Pocillopora damicornis. Next base: position 23,180,168 of record NC_142674.1, read on the forward strand.
GTAAAAATGTGACTATTTGTAATCCAGCGCATTTTGAGAAAGCTCTCTTAAATTAACCAATACACTAACGTATTTTAAGGAAGCTCTTTTAAATACACAACGACTTACCATTTTTTAACTCTTGAATCTTTTTGCCCAAAGAAAAGAAATAATCGTGTCTCATTGCATCCCAAGCTGATATTCTGTCCTTCACAACAAACTAAAACGAAAAGAAAAAAACCAATTTAAAATGAAAACCTGAAAATTACAAGTCCAACCATTTCCACGGATTAATACAACTTTCGTAACCATTTAACTGTCAGAAGTGATTAACAGGTAACTTCTCCCTTTAATCACTATTAAACTATCCATAAAACGGCTAATGAATACTCAAACTTATCGAGTAGAAGTTGTTACCTTGATCTGACACCAAATTCTTATTACTAATTTACAAGGAAATTTGTAGCAGCAAGAGGGGAGAATTAACAATCAGATCTTATGAGTTAAAGGGTAAAATACTCCGCTAATTTCTCCTCTCAGTATCGATAGAATATCATAAGGAATGAATAGAGAAGACAGTCGGAAGAATTAATACAAAGATCTTGTGGCTGAAACGGTCCAAAATGGTAAGAACATCTCTCTTACCTCGACAAATCTTTCAAGTAAGTCGAGCCCTGAATTATCAAGTCTGAAAATAAATTAAAAATACACCATCTGATTCATTATTTCCATGCTACAGTTCTCTCTTTGTCAGCGAAGTCCGTCGCTCGAGGCGAAAAAAAATCGGCACAAAAAAATGTAATTAATCTATATTAGCGCGCCGGGTAGAACTCTGGGAGTGAAGAATTACTCCCAGAATTCCGCGCGAAGCGCGCACATCAGGTTTTTTTTCTGATTTTCGCTGATTTCTCACAACTAAGTTCCCTTATGAACAATCACACGAGCCGATAAGTCGCGATGTTTGAAAACCGCATAACAGCCATTTTTCCTTATGTTTTCCTTGAAATTTTGCGCTGGAAATTAGCGCGCGGCTGATAAAAAATGGACCTTTCTTGCGTACGCTTTGTGTTTGACCGCTGTGTTTCAATGACACCAGAAGTCTGAGCGGGCGCGGAACTCTAGAACTTGACACTCTTAACAATATAGTAACAATGGTACAAGTAAAAAAAAAACACAATTCGTAGTAAATAGCAAATGTGGTCTCAATTGTACCTTGGAGAGTGATTGATAAGATGTTCCCTTGGGTAAAATGGGAATCGTCCTGGAAAACAGAATGAAAAATAAAAAAGTTGAGAAAATACAATCAGCTAGAGCAAATATTGTGCAACCAAATCCGAAGAAATCACGACGGCCAATCAGAGCAAAGAAAAGTGACACAAAGATCCTATCACAACTAAAAAAAATAAGGAAACGATCTGAAGCGCGGAAAAACGCGGGTGACAAAGTAGCTATTGTTTCTAGTTTTGCATTTGATGGGCTGAAAATTTTGCGTGAGTCTTCTAGACCAATCACAAAGCAAAGAAAACTGCCCAAAGCGTGTAAAAAGAGAAAGAGGCGAGTTTTTCTCGCCAATCAGGAAGCGCAATGTGCAGTTTAGGATATCTTTTGACTCTTTAAAATTGAAAATTGGTTCACGCACACACACGGAGCCCTTGATATAAAATTAAACATTTTAAACTTTTAATTTAGCTACCTGACAGAAAAATTTCGTTAGTTGTGATTCCAGGCCACGTTTCCTCCGTTGGGGTTCCCAGCGTCTAAAAAATAAACTTCACGTTAACTAAACTACAAAATCATTTCAGGGCTTAATGTCTGCCGTTTCAAAAGAACTGGGCTTGCCTTACATACACATTTTACTGAGTACTCTTTGCAGTTAGCAGTCTGTGGCAAAGTGTTGCATTTCTCAGAGTAAAGGGAATGCGGTTGATAAACTGTTTAAAAAAATGGACTATGCTTAAATGCTTCAGATTCCAGCCCTATCCAAAGTTACCGTTCTGTGCTCTTATGCACGGCACAGAGCGTATGACCTTTGAATCGTGCGTTTGACGACAAACATGATTTACAAAGTTACTCTCACCTTGAAAATTAAATGAAGCTGATCCTCCACGGTAGATCCGGGGAAAAAAGGCCTTCCCGTCGCCATCTCAAAAAATATACACCCCACACCCCTGAAAAGAAGAAAAAAACAATTTTCAATTGAGTGTCGATAATAATCCGGGATTGTTTTGGTTCTGGTTAACTTTGCTTTCTGCTTGGTCTAAAAAACTCACGCCATCTTCTCAACCAAATAGAAGCAAAACTGAAAATAAACGCAGCATGGCCATTCGCGTTTTCCCGCGCTTCAAGCAGTTAGCTTTTTTTCACTTTGAGTTCTCATTGGCTAATGATAATGTAAACCTTTATTATGATTGGTCACTTTGAATTTAGTTTTTCGACGTTGAAAGTGTTTGAACACAATCGCGTCCACGTCTGTTTTTCGAACTACAAAAGCTTACGATACACCTTGAATTTTGAGATTTCAATGATAGTTCTATGCTCCTTTATAGACAATTAAGCTTCACTGTTTCAATCTCCTTATTAAAATCCGTTTTAATGTACTCAAAAGAGTTCTTTGAAAAGAGTCCACTGCGTTTTTATTATGAATTGTTTTGTCATTTCAGTTGTTTCTTCCCAAGCAAATTATTACACTGAAGGATTGAGAGTGACGGGCTTGAAAATACTAAAAAAAAAGCCTCATACCACATGTCGATTTGTGTTGAATATTCCGTTGACCCCAAAAGAACATCTGGCGGTCTATACCTGGAAAAAAAACCCCATCCAATTTCCTTAATTCAAAGAATGTTACACGAAGGAGCCGTAAAGCATCAAGGGCCGGTTAACTACACGAGGTCAGGTCTAACCCAAACCGTGGTTTGACGCAAGCAGTGGGCCTCAGGTATTCTTTATAAGAGGGTTGATTTAACGAAATAAATGTTATTATTTCCAACGTTAGCTTTCGGCCCTCTTAACACTGTTCTTTATATCAAATGTTCAGATACAAGGTTCGGCTAACTTGAGGACTGTTTACGACGGATTTTTGTTGAAAAATGGCTAAACTTTATTTTAATAATCGGTCCAAAGTCTGCAAACCAGGCTTGAACCAGTTTTGATAACATAAAGCGACTGGGATTCTTGTTACTCCTCTTTGATTAGCCCTGCGTGTCTTACAGTGTGCATCTATTTTGCTTCATGACTTACCACAACGTTACGACTTCATTGGAGTATGTTTTAGTAGGTACTGACTTCGCTCTTGCGAGGCCTGAGTACGAGAAAGCAAACATTGATTACTAAAAGAAACTTCCTGCATAAGAAAATTAGACAAAAGAATATGTAAACTTACAGACGCGCAAACCTATGAGAGTGTCAACTGTAGAAATACAAATGGATACGAAGATACAAATAAAGCACGGAATGGTAAAATTTTCAACGCATCGTGGCTGAGTCTTTCGTAACTTGTCCTACGCAACAACCAACATCTTCAAGCTCTCGTGCGTAAAGCACATGAATGCATTTCGCGAGACCTCCTGACTTTTGATCGTCACTGGGGACGACTAAGAATCAACTGGATACGAAATGACTGGTAACTGTCTTCACACTCCTAGGGTACTCCACTTGAGATAAATTTAAACACTGATATACATACAGCCTGTGTGTTTGATTGTCACACTCACCAAAGTCTGCGAGTTTTAGTTCTCCTTTATCGTTTATGAGAAGATTTTGGGGTTTAAGATCTCTGAAATCGAAAAAATTAATATTAAACCTTATCATTTGACGATACAGCTTTCACAACGTCTCTGAGGAGTATATCCGTAGGCTACGATTATCTTAAAACAGACCGCGGAAACTTGACCTGCGCAGTTTTCCTGGAGCAACTTTTTAACAAGATCACTGATTGTGTAAGAACATGGACGACAAGTAAGTCGCTATTCACACATGAGAAAGATATGACGAACAGAATGGAGAATATGCATACTGATGTTGGGGTTTAAAGTGTTAAGTGTGAGAAGACCATTAGAAAATTTCTGAAAGTTGAGGAAACCGCAGAAGTTGTTCGCTCTTCATGCTCTTTTACCTGTGGAGAACTTTTCTGCTATGACAGTAATGAAGTCCTCTTAGTAACTGGTATAGGAATATCTGAAAGTTAAAAAAATTAAGTTTACTGAAACCACCCTACCACTCAGAGAGGAGAAGAAGAAGATAAATAAAAGTTATGGAGGAAATTCTAAAATTAGTAGAGCGGGCTGAAACTTTCGCCACTCATTGTACAGCGTGAGAGAAACGATAAAACTGTTGTCGCGCGGCAAACTTTGCAGACGTCAGAAAAAAACTAATAAACCCTTTCCACTTACTCTGACGTTGTTCATACTCATTATTCCTCCACAATCATCCATGTATTGCTTCAGATCTTTTTCCTAATTGAACAACAAAACAGCAATTCCCATTAGGAAATAGAACCACTCAATAGAACGCAATGGAGTATTTGTAGGTTCCAGGCGTTACGTTAATAAAACGAGGAGCGAGTGAAAAAAGTAGGGAGGTCTGGGTCGGGTCGCCTAATAAAAGCGCGTAGAAGAGCGCGAAAAAAGTTATGCCCGTTTTGCAGGCTGAAGAAAGTATGGTACTACTTACCAGATATTCAAAAACTAGCGTCAGCGACTTCGGAGTGTGTACAATATCATGAAGAGTGACAATATTTGCATGTTTTAAATCTTTCAAAAGCGACACTAAAAAGAAAAAAGTTAGTATCGTTAGTCGTCATTGGGACGGATAGCTACAGAGTTTCTAAAAAGCAAATTCCTATTTTCTGCATAGAGTTGAAAGCTACTGAATTATTAGTATTGTTTATAAAATAATTCAAATAGTACGCGCGCTCTGATTGGCCATAAAACCATTTTACATGAGCATATGTAAACACGGTTTTCGTTCCTCTTTCATTAGTTATTTTATAAAAGAAATGTAAAATGGTTTCCGCTTCGCGTCGTGGTTTCCCACGCTTATCTCGTGTTCTCCCAACCTCCCGCGTGTTTACATCAGGCTATGTAAACACGGAAACCATTTTACATTTCTTCAATGAATGCCGTAGCTTGATAAGTTCCAACGTTAAAGGGTGATTCTGTAATATGGCAAAATTGCGTAATTGCGGAGTAATAAAATAGATCAACTGTTAAATCTCTAAAGTGATCAGCATCTTATTTCTCCCTACATTAAGACCCCTAAATCATACACGGTCACGAGAATAAAGAAAAAGGTCACCAACTTAAAGAGTCTCTTGATTGACTAACAAATCCTTCTTAGTGCCATAGGAAATGTCTAGAGAATATAATGGAGAATGTGTATACTGATACCAGATTGGAAAAGGTAAAAACAAACCTCACGTACCTTCTCTGATAGCTGTACATGGAGCACCTTCCTCGTGTTCTAATCTGATTTCTTTCAACGCAACTAAGTTATCTGTAAGCCTAAGGAAAGCATTTTAAAAAAATGGTCGTTTGCTTAAAAACTCCTCTTCTCTTAATAATGCAAACATTTGGGCCACGAGCTCTCTCTTTCGGCAAATCAGGCTTTCGTCGCGCGAATTAAAAAAAAAAACAACCAAAAAAAACAAAACAGCGAAATAAAAATTTATGGTAACGCGCTGCGCAGAGCTCTGAGATTAAGAGAGCTTCGCTTGGCGTGCTAATATCGAGGTTTTCTATCGCATAATTTTTTTAACTCGCGCGACAGACTTCACAGAAAATGATAGAATATTCTCGGTTAGCCTACGTGCAGCTGCACGCCTTCCCCTCCCCAAGGTGAAACGGAGGCGAGGAAACAGGGGTAAGGAAACGCCGTTTCACCTTGGCGGGGGGAGGGTACGGCTACAAGTAGGCTAATTCTTAGTCTACCAAGCGAGTAATTCATATGCTAGATGTAAAATTTTAACATTTCTTAATCTTATTACACATTCGCCAACCCACTTTTTCTCAAGTAACTGCGGAAACTTACTTGCTTTTCCCCTTGAAAACTGTCGCATATGTACCCTGACAACCGAAAAAAATTCCAAAAAGTTCAAACGTTCATTTATATGTGTACATTCACAGGCAGACATATGATAGAGACGTGTGAACTGTCCTATTACACTGTCCAATTAAAAGCATGACGCGTACACTGTCCTATTAGTGCTCAAATCGGGCTGGTGATAACTAATCATTTCAGCTGTAATTTTATATTTAAAATTTTTGTGTGTGTGTAATTTTTATAACATTTTATATTCGTGTGTACATAGATTATAAATTATGTATTTAAATTTTTTTTTCCCTTTTAATACCAGATTTTTTTGTTGTAATTGTAGATTTAATGTACGTTAGTGTTTTGAACGAGCACTTGTGCTCTTAGACGATAACGCGGTTAAATAAATTATTGATTGATTGACTGACGTTCGAGAATTTTGTTATAGTTTTGACTAAGAAGAAAAACAAACCTCGCCCAATTTGTCCAACTTGACATAAGTTTCCATTTTTCCGTAACCAAGTTCAGACTAGGGGAAAAAATTAAGTTTTTTAGTGACGCAAAAAAAGTAATACTGTAAGAATGTTGATGAAAATTAATGCCTAACGTCAACCAACCCTTTCATTCATAAACTTACCAGGGACATCCTCCTGCTCCTTCGACTAAGATGTTGTTCACTGCCAAAGGGAGGACTCTTGTGTGAGCCAAACTCTGTTGAGCTCCTTGTACGATGGGCTGGGCTTTTCCTCATTGAAATATCATTCAATGACGACCCATAATGAAGAACAGGTAAGGAGAGTCGTTTGCTGGAACCACCAGGTGCTGAAACAGTCTAAAATGAAGGAAGAAAAAATTCCTTTTTTACATAATTACAATGAGCTTTAATTTAGTTAAGCTCTAGATTTTGAAACTTTGATTAACCCTTTCACTCTCGAGATCTCATTTGTAATTCTCCTTAATGCCCTTACCGTCCGGCATACAATTCTTGTAATATAAGTTTGGAGAATTTGGTATTGGATCAACTAATGATCCCCAAATTGATATTTTTCTTTGTTCTTGTCACTTGTTTGCTTGATATTGTATTGATAGGGGAAAAATAATTCTTGTCTCGTCACTCATGATAGTTTATGGGTACATCTACATACTGATTGCAATAACTTATTACCTTCGAAGAACTTTATCCAAAAGCCAAATACTGACACTTTTCATGTTATGCATCATATGCTGTAATTTCCCCACCCACCCCCCCCCCCAAAAAAAAAATGAATAAATCAGCTGCTTTGCTCAAGCTTATTGAAGGTGGGGCACTTGAGTTACCTACTGGGTTACCACTGTGCCCCCCCCCCCCCCCCCCCAATGGCTGGGTAATTCTTACAGTCCAGCCTTGAGCCACCCCTAAATAATAATTAACCACGCTGATGATGATGATAATAATAATAATAATAATAATAATAATAATAATAATAATAATAGTATCAATAATAAAACACTTAAAGACTGCTGAAAAGCAATAGCTACAGAAATGTTTCATAACTAAAATAACCAGGCACAAATCTGTGGAAATGTTCAATTTCCTGCTGAATGAAGAGCATGGTAAGCCTATAATGGTAAACATTATATAACTGTTACTTAACCAAATTCAAATACCTTAAAATTTACATTCAGTTGCAGACTGTTTGAGTAAATGATAAATTATTTCAATACTACAACCATACTGCATAATTTCAATAATAATGCTGAAGTAACCAGTCTAATATAAAAACACTGCAATTTGGGTTACTTCTGTCACATAACTTCTCAAAATTTCTTGCATGATTGAATGCTAAAGAATCTCATTGAAATTGTAATTGCTATCAAACTTAATCTACAGTAAGCAACATGCAATTTATATTCAGTTGAAAACTGCAGCAGTAACCAATAAATTATTTCATATCAAACCACAAACTGTTTTTTTCTAAATATCAATGCTGTTGTAACCAGTCAAATACACACTTAACACTGCAAATGTGATTGCTATTGTCATTTCAGTTAACAACACTTTCCCAACCATTTAACACTAAAGAATCTGATTCATGAAATTCAAGAAACTTATAACTATTAGTGAAAATGGATACATGTATTGTAATTGTCTATAACATTATTCCCAAGACCATCATGTTTGCATTTGCAAGGTAACAAGAATACTGTAGTAATGTCCAATAAGACATCAAATTAGAAATAAAAAATTAATTTTGAAACTTTTTACTCAGATTAGAAAACATGTGTTTCTTGCAAACCTTACCTCAAACCTTGCTTATTTCCACATGCATGCTTACAACACTAATATTAAAATTCACACTTTTTCCCTTTATGTCATGACTATTTTATCACCACTGAATCAATTAAACCACCTGCAAACTTTAAAGCACCTGTTTCTCACCTGTAGGAGGCGTGTAACATTTTGAAAGCATTACAATTCATTACAGTGTGTAATTTGTATAAAAGAGCAATAACCCTTTACACCCTAACATCAAAATGCATATTCTCCATACTGTTCTCTATACATTTCCAAAGAGGCTGATAAGGAGAATTTGTTTAACAATCAAGAGCTGCTTTAGTTGGTGATCATCTGCTACATTCTCATGACTTTCATGTTTGTTTCAGGGGGTGATATTGTAAGGAGAAATGAGATGCCTTGCTGTCTGCCATACAATTCTTGTACTGTTAAATTGGAGAATTTGGTATTGGATCAACTAGCGATTCTCTTAATTGATATTTTTCTTTATTTTCATCACTTTTCTACTTGATATTAAATTTATAATGTAAGGAGAAATTCTCTCTTTGTCACTTATGGGAGTTACCCAGAGTTAGGTCACCACTCTGGCACCCTTTGTATTTGGAAGTGCAGAAAACTGTAACAATTTTTTTTACTCTTTGTCAATGGTCTAAAATACAGTGAAAGGGGTATTTTAAAAAAAATTTACCAATTGTTCACAAAATGTTATTTTCACTTTTTCATCCCTTTCTAAAAATTTTAGTACTTTTTCGTAACCTTCTTGTGACTTCAGATTGCCGCATAGTAAATTAAAAAAAAACAAACAAACAAACAAATTAAGCTTGGAGCTCAGATAATCTTAGCCAAGCTACAAAGAGATGCCCATATAGCAGATGTAAAGTTTGAACCCTGTAAACCATTAACATATTTAAGATTAAGACAAAACATCAATAAGGCAGACATTTGTCCCCTGTTTTTTTGGCCAGCTGTTTCAAGCAAAATTTGAAGAACTATAATTACTATTTTTCCTACAGCATTACTAGTGAGAAATAAGTATCTAGGCCTAAATTCAGGTTTTCAAAGCCATTGTCCAAAAATGAACTTTTCTATTAGACCACTGTGCAAGATTGAAATCGTGAATTTCTGAATTAGATAGTCAACTGAAATGTTCTGCAGTACCAGGGCAAATAATAACAAGAATTCTTAATCAAAGTGCAACAATAATAGCTAAGATTCTGTCTTTGTTTCATTTTAAATTCTGTACTGATTTTTTCTTCAACTAAGAAAAAATCTGAAAAACTCACCTTGAAACTGCTGAAGTAAAATATGCTCATTGTATATTTTGCTACTTTTTAATTATGTCTTATTTATGCTTGTTGTTGTTGTACCATCAGCCACAGTAAGCATCAGCAAATTACCATGCGAACTTGCTAAATTTGACAGTGCTGCTTTGCTATATTTCAATACCACAATGCACAAAAACTACACTGTTTTAGCCACTTTTGGTAAACAGTCAAGAAGTCAGGTGAAAAGCACATGATAAGGTCATCTTCAGAAAGGAAGTTAAATAAGTTCTAAAAAAACCTTATTAATAGATGTACAATTCACACTGGTTTTTTCAGTGATGCTTCAGAATTCTTTCTTTTGACCATTTTTAAAAAAAGGATTTTGCCAATCCACAGGCAGACCACACCACGTGTTTGTGGTTAATTATCTGTTGAAATGAGATGAACAAACTCTACAAGCTGGGTTATAAAAAAGCTCTCAAAATTGCATATCTAAATTACATCTTGGTCTGAATGTCTCAAAAAAAAGTTAAATGAAATGTTAATCGATGCATTTGTGGTAGTGTGGTAGTTTTCCCCTTCAAAAGTAATTTCATAAAAAATGCTTCAAAGGGCCCATGAAGGCTTTGTTCATAACCCTCATGAACTGATTTTGTTTGTCTCATGTCAACAATGATTAACCACCCACACATAGTGTGGTCTGCATGTGACCAATTATACCATCCTGCCAAGTGGTCCGAAATGTAAAAAAACTGTCAGTTTCTCACCATCTCTTACTAACGAATCAAATGATTTAGAGGATCCAAAACAATAAATAAATAAAGATGCGTACTGATTTTGAGCGCGGTTTCCTCATGGGTACCTGGAGGAATTCATCGGCCGCCTCAAATCCTCTTCCACCTTCTATGTCATCTTTTAATGGTCCATTGTGGTGATCAAATCCTAGTAACACATGAAATTGAACATATAGGTATTAATATTTAATGAATTAAGAAAGATGTTTTTTCATCTTGTCATGAGCGTGGAACAAAGAAAAAATTCTGAGTCCCCATGAGGAATCAAACCTCAGACCTTCGGATTTGCGCTTCGATGCTCTAACACTGAGCCACCAAGACTCTATGGTGAGCGAGGTCTATTACAAAGTTCATACGACATGCGTCCTGCATACTGCTAGGATCGGCAATGTCAATAGCGTAATTTTTTGGATAGAAATAGTAGTAGTAATTTTTAAACATTGTATATAAACATTGAAAAACTGAAGCACAAGCAACTTCTATAAATAAATTATGATCTTAACTCTTCTAAATCCCCCCTTTTAGATCTCATCACTAATTCTCCAAGATTCCTTGTGACTGTGGGCGTGTACAGCAATAGAATGCAGCAGGCATAAAAATAGGTTAAAAACATTTGCAACACTTGATGGCACCTCATATACCAATTTTTGTCCTAACCACGTTTTGACATCATCTGTAATCTGTTACTTAACAGTCGCGTGGCAACAAGGAATCTTTTTGATAGCAGTAATATCATGATCTCTTCTGGAAGTGACTTCCATGTGAGACAGATTCTAACACCTCATTTTCATTGAATTCAAAATGTTAAAAACCCCATGCCCCTATTGGGCAGTTTATAGCACTACAGGATCCAATAACTGTCTTGGAAAATCAAAGAGCAAGTAATAAGCTTCATACATTCAGTTCCCTTTTTTATGCATTAGCCCTAGTGACTGAATATTTTGTATGCTGTGCGTGGAAAAGAAGCCCTTAAGGTGTAACCCAGACACTAGAGCCTGCTCACATGCTAAACAGACAGCCGTCAGAGGTCTTACAAGTGGTAGATAACATATGGTTATTGTCCTTTATAGAAAAACCCTGAGGAACTCTCTGGTTAATCGCAGGGAGATCCACAACACGATTTTCATTGATTTATCACCCAACTTCCTAGATGGCATGTCACAGAAAAGTACCAAAATAAGTACACTAAAAAAATCCCTCTGGGGCTTAGAGAATATTGTCAAATAATCCCCTCAACTCTGACACTATGATTATCACAAGATATTTCCTTTCCATATGACAAATAATCCTTCAAAAAAATTGAGAGGTATCAATAAAAATACCTAAAAACAAAACAAAACAAAAACTAAAATGTAGTTTCTCAGAGGAAGTTAAGCATTTTATCTGCATAAACAGTACCTCCTGGCAAAAAAAAAAAATGAGTGCTGTAGCCCTATTTATAAAACAAAAAATGAAAAACAGTGTGGTCCTCTTTAGGCGGTAACAGGTAAAATTCACTGCTTGTAGTACATGTACCTATTATTTCTGCCAAAAATCCCTTGGTATTCTTGAAAATTCAACAGATAAAAGGATTGCTTGGTGATTTGAAATTTTTTCTACCTTTCATTCTTAAAATAAGAGACAGTGCTGAGGAAAAACATTTAGACATTAACCTTTATTTCCTTATATTTGCATATCTCTGAGCACTTTATCAACATGGTAAATGTGGTCTACGAAATAACATCCTGCTGTTTACCTTGCTTGTATGTAACCATACCTAATGAACTCCAAATTTATTTCTGAACATATTTTTTTATAGCATATACTTTTGTACTGTACTCTGCTATCCTTTGTGGCTTTCCAAGGAGAAGCAAGAGTCATCACTATACTTTTCACTTTCATCAATGAGATCATGTTTTTATAAAAATCTACATATAATTGAATCTAAGCTATGTTGTGAGGTGCACATATGCATCTAAATATAATTGCTTCCTATTTTTTAGCAGGCTGGCATGTACAATACATTGTATTAAACTATATCAAAATTAAAAGATCCATTTTGCAAATAATTTGTCCTCTAGCTAACAAAATGACCAAATAAATTGAATTTGATCTATTGTACATGAATATCTTACTCCATTTGGTAGGAAAAATATAAATACAATTATCTCATTTTTAGTCAATTTAAATACAATATATGCAAAGTTATCAAGTGCACTTTACTTTGTGAGTGATTAAGTCAAATTAACTCAAAAAACAAACACTCAAATTTCAGAAAATTCAAGTACTTGAGAGCAAAAAGAGCTACTTCAATGTTGATGATAATGATTAATATCCTACAGAGCTTATAGAAAATAAATACCCTCCAGGTAAAAAAGAATATACTCATTCGAAAAAGGTATTCTTCTTAACTCAAAAGGTATTATTCTTACCTTAACACTCAAGTGAATAATGATTATTATTTTATTCAATCTATAAGAAAACTTAGGAGTTTCTCGAAAAGAAAAAAAAAATTGTTTTTTCATTTTTGATTGATGATGTCATTGAAGGAGTTTTGCATTTTCATGACCAAGTAATCATTCTGTTTCTTTATTTTGTTCAAACAGTCATTTCAACACAACACTGATCAAGAAAAACAAACTCAAATGTTTGAACTTCCTGGTCAAAACATTCCCCAAAAAGACTCAACAGAATCCCTAACAATCGGGGTTGCATTTAAGAAATTAGACACCCGCCTGAAATTTCAAGTGAAGTGGCTTAAAGATGGTGAATAATTGCAAGTGTGTAACCATAGCAGTGTCCATTGTGCCTCACTAAGCGATAGCCAGACAAAAATCCAACTGGCAATTGCTTGGTGAATTTTGCCAGGACTAAGTGCTTAGTGATCACCCTGAACAATGTATACAAAAAAATAGAAATCACTCTAGATTGTGAACTCAGCACTCCCTCTCGAGGTAAATATTTTGAATCAAACACAACTAAGTAAGGCACTTTTTTCAAGTATAGCCCTTGTCAATATTTTTTCTTCAAAATACACAACTTAGCTTAATTGGGGGTGCACTCTTTGCGGTAACACCACAAATGAAACATACTGTAAAACAAACCTTTTTATGTAGTAAAAAGTAAATTGAAGTGTGTAACTTTATCTAACACAAGAAAAAATCTAATTGGCCAGAGAGAAACAAATTTAGTTATTATTTATCAGCAGTATTCAATGGTTCTGTACAAAATAATATGACTTCAAAAACAATTTGACCCAAAGAAAAAGACAGGGTTAGGAAGATTTAAAACTGCATTAGAAGATAAATATTTTTTGTAAGAAATACTTGAAAATAAACATTTCTTGGTATCTACTTGCTGTAATCTTCAAAATGTATAATTAATCAGAGGAAATGTTATGCAACATGAAGTATATTTTCCAAGTTGCTTCTATAAAAATGCCCAAGAATATGCTATCTTATCTCAAAAAAATTGCTGCTAGAAAAACATCTGTACAAATAAACTATTCCTGAACCACAGACATAAATTATTTATTTCTAACCATCAAGTTAATCAAGAGACTTTTATGTAAAGGAGACGCAAAGCTGTTGAAAAAGCTTTTCGCATCGAGAATTCTCTCACAATGCTGTAGATTTAAATGTTTATCATATCTGAAAGGAAGTCATTGACATAGTGTAACAGAATTGACGTTAGCTTTAAGCAAATGCTTAATCTTCTTCAATCGAAACCGTGAGGCACATTTGACCAAGATCACATAGCGGCTACATTCTACAAATTCACAAAGCATGAAGAAAGTTTGCAATTAGAACACTCGTTTGACATGTAAATTTTGTCAAACACCTTTAACCTTTGTAAACACGAAAGAATCTGTCTTCTCGTAAAACTGACAATACAGTCAGATTATTACTTTTACGGCTCACTAAAGGGTGATCAGTATCCGGCAAATATTGACAAAGTAATATGTTAATAACAGAAAAATGGGAAATTTCAGCCGGAGTATGTTCGTTTTCCGTGAGCGAATGTTCAGTACAACGAGTGAGAAAAAATCTGAAGACACGAGATTCGCTTATGCATCATTCAAATGAGACTGGATATCATGTAAATATAACACGCCAAAAGGAAATAAAATCAGTGTTCTGTTTATTCAAGCGTTTATCCTGTAAACATAATGCAAACTCAATTCTTCTGCTTGTTAACAAAAACTACAGACATGACTTTGAGATCAAAGCTTTTCGCGCTTGATAGACTTGATGCAAAATCAAATACGAGGCCGCTAACTTTAATGTTTTTTACGCACTGGATCAATAATATACTTTAACTTAACATATTTAAAAGGGGAGGAAATATCTGGCTAAGTACTTGGATCTGTATTAATCGCGAGCTACCGTCAAACATGTTAGTAAAAACATCGAGACAACATCAGCTAAAATGTGATATAGCTAGTCATCCAATATTTTGCGGTGTGGAGTGGGCAAAATACCCATGGCCAATAAAATCGCAGGCTTAATGAGTAGAAGTGATCTGTTTGAACTACAAATATTATGTTCAAAGTTCTCTGAACATCAATTTCGAAATAATTTAGGTACAGACGAAAGGTTAATATATCTACATGAAAGCTAAATGTAACCCACCATTGTCTTTGCCGTTCACATCAAATGACATTTGCTCCGCAAGTTCGGAAAGTGTATCATCTGTTCCCTTGCCTTTGAGTGAGAGAGCTCGTTTGATTCTCCTCATTTCCTGGGTAAAAATACTCAGCTTTACGCCATAGATTGACTTCAACTTCACATAACAACTTGAACCACGTCGTCAAAGTCTACAAATGAAGAAAAAATCACATTACTGCAAAATACACTTCACAATTGCTGCGTCTCGGAAATTCCAGTCCATCCGAGAATAAATAAGTTGAATTGTATTGTTAGATTCAAAAGATATTTTATAAGCTCCTCTAGGCTTTCCAAATGTAGAGACGAATCGGTTAATTGCCGGGTATTAATTTAAAGGCACTATACGCGACGGCGTACAGTAATTCAACAAAACCTACAAAAATTTATTTTGTCATGTTATCCTTCTGATGTAAAAACCAACAAAGCAGATTGAACTGTCGATGTTTAATTGCTCCTTCCCGCACTTCTCTGGGTGTGTGCAAGTGTCATTTCCTGCTAACGGACAGTAGAAGGGAGCGATTAGCCAGGCAAAAATTTTTTTTTGACACTGCAGCGAGCGAAATTCTAGAAGCACCGCCCCGTACTATGCACAAATATAAAAATCCACGACCTGATTATAGTCATTATAGAAAGTGAAAGTGAAATAAAAAGATAAACTAATATTTCGTACCTTCCGATGATGGAGAAAGGAGCTCTTTTCTTTGTTTATAAGTCATGTTTGGGAAACGCTAGACAAGCCGCTTACCCCTGAAATCGCCATGTTGTATTACCCATAATACATTGTGAGCAGGGCGATTAACACCTTTCAGGCTAGCTGCCTTCAAAGCATTTTGATTGGACGTTACACTTTTCAAAGAAATTTGTGATCAATTATCAAGCCAATGTTGCCCGGTGAAAGGAAGTACCAGCATATTTCACGTCCTACTCGGGATAACTCTTGATCTTAGTCCCTCAGCATGTGAAATATAAGCTAGATATACCCCACGGTTGACCTGCTTCAAAGAAAACATCTAAAAATGCGCCACCAAGGTTATAGCAAGTATGCTGTGTCAAAGGATATGTTTTTCACCCCCGGCGGCCCTTGAGTCGGAAAATAGTCTAATTAAGATTTCACCATCAAGTGATCCGCCACCAAATTATGGTTGAAAATTGCGTGTTCATTTTGGTTGACGAAATATTTAATTTAATGTAGGAAATTAAAAGTTATCTTCAATTAATTCCCAGTTCTCCTTCTACTTAAGAAGTTTGCCCGACATCCACCTAGATTTTCTCTAAACTCGCACACCCATCTCGGCTTAAACTATGTTCAGCAGGTCCTTCTTGAGTCCCGTTCAAATACATGATCAAGCAGAATTAGAGCTGTGGAAAAGTTAGAAAATGAGCCGGAAATTAAGATCTCAACAGATTAAGAGCAGTGGTTTCGAGTTGTTTCTAGATTCCCCCTCCCCACACCCTCCTTCAAATACATCCGCGTAGCGCGTTTTCCACCGGGCAACGTAAACCTCAAAATCTCCCCCGATCATGGCATGTTTTTTTGTACAAAGATTTTAACCCGGTCAGGAACAAGGAGCTTAAGAAATCAAATAGGAAACCGTACAAAATGTAAATGCCCAGTTAGAATAACATTCATCGACGCTTTTCCATTCTTTTCCTTTAATTTTTTTTTCGCCAACTGATCCGTAACAGCTATATTTCCCCCATCCACTCCACCCGCCCTCTTACGTAGCATTTTCACCTTCCTGTACCGGCTTAACCTGAAGAACTGGAAACTAGTTCCTTTTCTTCAGAGAAAGAAATAAACATGGCGGACGGCTGTGTTTTGTTGCGGTCAGTGTTAGATGTTGACGGCAAGTCCTTTGACGTTATTTTATCAGGCACATCTATTTCATGGGGACATGTGGGTATAGAAGAATCTGGACTTGGTGAGAAAATCTTGAAATGTTTTCATCGCGTGTGTCTGTTGTAATCTGAAGATCATAATTTTTTTTTCAAGCTTCATCGCGCGATTCAGCTGTGCTGATTGATTGCAAAATCGATTAGTTTATATCTTTAAGTTCCTCGTTCGCCCATATGGTGATGATGATTTCACAATATTAAACTCTGTATGAATCAAATGGTTTTGCGCACTGAGGAGATTTCCTGTTAAAACGTCGATGCGAGTTCGAATTCAAGTTGCGTTCAATGGACTTAGTTCATGAAAATAAACAAATCTGATTGTTATTTACTTTTTGCCGATTTTGACGATACGATCATTAACTACGATCATTTTTTTCACCTCAGAGGAAATTGCAATGAACCTATTTTAATGCTACTTAATATGAAGTAATGTCGCTATATTAAAAAAAGGCTTTCCATGGTGATAGCTCGACTTGCAAGGACTTATCCCAATATCAATAAGATTATCTCGAATGTATGTCTGACTATAGCATTGTACTGGAATATTTTTGGGATCGGGTTTTGCATCTCAAGAGTTGAGTATTAAAAAAATAGTTCTTAGTGAACATACAGAAAAATTTTTTGCGTGAATCAGTTTGTTTTTAGTATCAGTAAAAGTTTGCTCCACCTACTGTTGGTTATTAAAAGTCACACACACAAAACTGATTAATGCGATGACAAGAAATACAGTATTGATTAAATCAGACTTCTCTGACGTCTTTGCCTGTTAATAATATAAGATAAGATCATGTACTAGTGCTTATGAAATGAGAAGGAATCTCTGGAAGTTTCCTGTAATAATTGCTTGGTTGGTTTTGTATGACTAACGTTGGTAACAGTACTGGCATTTCAGTGTCATTGGTTATGATTTTATCAACGATTAAGTAGCTTTGATTGAGGTCATAGGATATTTGTTTTTCAGGTAATGCCTTTTTCAAGAAGACCTTGCCTTTGCCTGAGGTTTTTGCCGTTGTGCCTCATAAAATAAAGACTGTGCAGTCCATAGAAGGAGAAATTGAGTTAGCTTCATTTAAAAGTTCCTCATTCTGTGTTTATGCTGTCAAGAGAACAAGGAAACACAAATGGAGAGAGAAAGTGTTTGTGTTCGACTGCCATGATGAATGTTTGTGTGAAGAATGGGTTGATAGCATACAGAGCATTCTTTCAGGTATTCATGAGCTGTATTAACATTAATAGGCTCTAAAATTATTATAACTGTTGATCATGAAATGTAATTTCCCTACAGAGTTGTTTACAGTCTTTCTCAGTGTCCATCATTCTTATTGTCCCTTTTTCCAAAGGGAATCAAGAGCAAATGTTTTTGTTTAAAAGGGGTTTATTACTATATTTAAGTTGATATAAATTTCAATTTTTTTCAAATCTCTCTATGCAGGTTTTAACAGGCCCAAAAGATTACTGGTTTTTATCAATCCAATAGGGGGAAGAAAATTAGGTCGTAAAATATACACAGAGCAGGTGCAACCATTATTTGAACTAGCCAACATCAAGGTTGATTTAATAGGTGAGTATATAGCAAAGTGTAGAATGTGCAATTCCTTTGCACTAAAGTAGTATGTATAGAATTATTTGAATACTTTTAAATCGCATTTTTGATTAGTATTAACCCCGCGTACAAACCAGTAGCATATATTGTGTCTTTTTGTAGGCTGAAGTTTTACAGGTGTAGTTGCTTGTACTCATTTCTAATGATTAACACCTCAACATTGGTATGCATATTCTCCAAACTGTTCTTTCTACATTTCCTATGATACTGACAAGGAGAAATTGTTTGACAATCAGGAACTTCTTAGATTGGTGATCATTTCTGATATTCTCATGACTTTTCCAATTGTTTCAAGGGTGATACTGATAATGAGAAATTAGAGACCAGTCTCTCTTAAAGTCAAAGGCCTTATAATAATGATCATATTAATAATACTGATGATAACAATAATGGTGATGATAATAACGAGAATGAGAACAATGAAAATAATAATTGATAATGATTCTATAATATTTGACTTGTTATTCTATTCAGTTACTCAGAGAGCAAATCATGCAAAAGATTATCTTCTAAAAGAGGGATTGGAGAAAATTGATGGGTAAGTGTAATACATAATAACTGAAAAAAATGAAAAAAGATTTTAAGCCAAATTAAATAAAACTGCTATGGTCATGTCACAAGCTTCCAAGTTAGGTTTCTACCCTAGGCTTCACCACTGTTCTTTACAAGGTTACAGGGTACAGAGTTGTGTTCTACCTTGCATTAGGTTAGGGTTTTTAAAGCAAGTTAAAGTAAATATGGTGTATTTTCTCACACTAGGGAAATCATAAAATGTCTTTTGAATTTCAATTGAAGGAAGTACTTGGTAAAAAATAACACCCCTCAGAAGTTCTTGTTTATATTTTGTTTTTTGAGAAACCATGAATTATGATTAACTTGCTCCAATGTTTTTTTTAGTGTCATCTCTGTTGGTGGAGACGGTATGTTCCATGAAGTCTTGAATGGACTTTTGTTTCGAGCTCAACAAGATGCCATGTTGGATTCAACAGCCCATAACTTCCAACCTGTACCACTAAATATTCCCATAGGTATCATACCTGCAGGTGAGTCAAATATCTTCCAGTTGCTGTAATTGATCATGACAGACAAGGTGACTCATGAATCAATGTATTGAACCCAAGATTGAGAGGTCAGGATAAGAATTTATCCCTAAAATCATCTACAGCGTAAGATAAATTAGCGCACAAGTTGGTCTTCATTATCACTACTGTGGCACAAGCATTTCCCCACCAGGGAGTAAGTTAAACCCTCCTTTCTGTCAACCATACAATTCTTATAAAGTTAGTTCAGGGAATTTAGTATTGGATCAACTAATTATCCCCAAATTGATATTATTATTTCTTCTCATCACTAATCTGGTTGATATTGTATTAATATTGTAAGGAGAAGTTCTGTCTTGGTCACTCATGAGAGTTAAAGGGTTGAGGCATTGAGAAAAGTGAGCCAATAAGAGGTCTGCACTATTGACACTTGAAGTTGTTTAACTGTTGTTTCTCTGTTTTTATTAGTTTTATAAATCTTTGTATTTCTATATTTTATCATAGGGTCAACAGATGCTATTGCTTTCTGCACAACTGGAAATAATGATCCTATTACTTCAGCCCTGCATATAATTTTAGGTCAGTGGAAGAGGCATTTTTCTGTAGAAACCATAAATTCCAAAGTTGGAAGTTATGAAAACTGGCGGATATTCAAATGAATGTGTGGTGACTGCTTGACTTACATGATGGTCATATAGCTGTCTGATGGTGTATGATAAAAGTCTCTTTGATTGATAACAGACTGAGAAGGGATTGACAGGCTGACCAAGGGTCACACAGAGAAATAGCTAATATGAATAGCTAAGTTATCGACAGGCTAACTTAGTGTTCACATGATAGCTAATGACCAACTGACAGACTGATGACTGGCTGACTGACAATGTGACTGACTGACCTACTGGTAGAATGATAACAGTCTGACGAAGGGGTTGACTAGTAGAACTAGGGACACACCAAAGAATGATTGTCCAACTGACTGACTGACTGATGACTTAGTGACAACTGACTGACTGACTGTCAACAGACTAGCTGAGTGACTGACTGACTAATTGACCACTGACTGACTGACTCACTGAGTGACTCACTTAGTGACTGACCAATTGAATGACTGACTGACTGGTAGACTGACTGACAGATGAACTGACTGACAGACTAACTGAATGTCTGACTATCAGATTAACCATCCAATCAACTTAATGACTGACAGAAAAATGAGTGAAATAATTGACTACTCACTGCAGGGGCTGATTTCAGATACAATTTGACAAAGAAATCTTTGAAATGTCTTTTCCCACTATTGCCTAAATAAGCTAAGGAACATTTTGAGACAAGTATATTCTTAATAATTCCTATTGAGTTGTAACTTATGATCCTGTCTTCACAATAACTTTGGTGTCAGACAATGTGGACACCCGGATACCACTCCCCCTCCACCCACTATAGTTTACTTGCTGTTTTTTCATCTTTCCAGGTGACCTTCAGCCGCTCGATGTCTGCTCAGTCAAACGAAAGAATGAAATATTACGTTACAGTGTTGTCATGGCAGCATATGGATTCTTTGGTGACGTCATGCAGGAGAGCGAGAAACTTCGCTGGATGGGTCCTAAACGTTATGACTTTTCTGGCTTTAAAAAATTCATGACAAACCGGTAATTCAAACGGATTTCTTCAAACTGTGTTTAATGCACCCTTAAGTTTCCATCTGATCGCAGGGTTTGCTGGAAATGTGTTTCTTTCAAGTCTAGCGATGGTTTCGATTCCCAGGGTTCTTATGGTAAAGTAATTATTAATTTTCGTGCGCCATCTTCTCAACCAATCGGATGCAAACTAAAGCAGCTGTGAGCAAGGCCAGTCAGGACCAAGTAATTTGGTTTTATCAACTCAGTTCATAACGTAAATTGGCCACCGTAAAGAGTTTCTAAGCTGACGTATCGAGCGTGTGCCCTTCGCCATTCGCTCTGAAATTTACCCCCTTTAATCCGAATAAAGCTCAGCATCTGAAAGAACCAATGGGAACTCAAAGTAAGAACTTGTAAGGGCGGGAAAATCTTATACCTAAAGCGCGGGAAAACGCTAATAATCGAGCCGCACTTGGTTTTAGTTTTTCCCCCTGATTGGTTGAGAGGGTTGTGTGAGATTTTTAGACCAATCAAGAACACAGGTAAGTGGCCTCATGGGCGGAAAAACGCAAATGACCGAGGTGCACATGGTTTTAACTTTGTACCTGATTGATTGAGAAGTTTGCGCGAGATTTTAAGACCAATCACAGGACGGAGTGAAGCAAACCAATCCAATACAGGATTCCTTTTCACTCTCACTTGAAAGTTTGTCCATAAATTGTACTTAGATGTAAATTTTTGTGATTCAATTTTTCTCCGCACAGGGGCTATGATGGTGCAGTTACTTTTCTACCAGCTCAAAATACAGAGCATGCGCCACGAGACAGAACTAGATGTCGGTCTGGGTAAGTGAGCTTTAAACCTTTTTATGAGCTACTGATCGTTTTGTGTCGTTTTATGATCTCTGTGTGTGTGTGTGTGTGTGAAAGGGGGGGAGGGGAAGGGAGGGGAGGGAAAGGGTATAACAAGATAATTTGGTTTTATCATTGACCTCCGTAAAGAGTTCCTAAAGCTGTCTTTTGGAGTGTTATCTCTCCATCAGAGCGAAATGTGACCAATTTTCGTTATCAAGTCAATTGAAAACACCAAATTATCTTGTTAATTCAAGAGCTAACGTCGCCTATCTTAAGTCTTAAGTTGTGGTTTTATTTCTCGCAATTGACGATTCTTTCCTTACTTATTTTTATTTGTTTTTTGTTTTTCCTCAGCTGCAATGTCTGTAGCGATTTTTGTGACTCAGATCAGCAACGTGACTTTCAACAGTCCACAACAGGTTGGTTATTTCTAAATGAACTGATGATTGAAATTTTTTACATATTTTTTATTACCAGGGAGACAAGGTGATTGGCACGCTGGCCTCCGGATGGAAAGGTCTGGGTGCGAGTGCTGTTTTCTGCACTATGGTCTATGATTGCTCCAGAAAATCCGCGCTAGGCTCTCAACCAATCAAATGCAAACCTAAAACCGATCACGAGCTCATGACCCGCGTTTTTTCGTGCTTCAGGCAATTTGTGTGGTTTTACCTTGATTTTTTTCTCTGGCTCGCTATTATATTTTTCTTTTCTATTACTACACTCGGTCGAACAGGGCTAAAAGAGAAATGGTTAATTTTAAGTTCACTCGTCTAATAAAGAAAGATGTTTTCGTTTTGTCACGATTATAGCATTAATTTGCCCCTTCAGATTTCGTGTTTGGAATGTTTAGCACCGAGCAAATGCTAAACAAGTGTGGGAAACGCAAATGACCGATGCACCTGATTGATTGAGAGGGTGGTGCAAGATTTTTAGGCAAATCAAGAACAACGGTGACCGGCCCAAAGGGCGGGAAAACGCGGAAAACCAAGCCACAATTGGTTTAAGTTTTGTTCCTGATTGGCTGAATGGGTGACACGAGTTTTTTAAGCGAATCACGAACATTGGCTCGAGGGGCGGAAAACGCGGAAGACCAAGTCACGATTGGTTTAAGTTTTGCACCTGATTGGTTGAGAAGGCAGCGTGAATGTTTTCGATTAATAGCGAACACAGGTAACCGGCCTCTAGGGCAGGAAAACGTGGAAAAGCAAGTCAAGCCATGTTCAAGGATCATATGTGAGACCCTTCCTTCATAGTTCCAAGCTCAGAATATGTTGGAAGCGTCCTTTGCGACCAGAAAGACGGTTGCATAATGATGGCTGATATCAGGAAGTTGCGCTCCATTGCAAGCTCGTCCTTAATTATTTGCCCCCCAGTCACGAGTTCGCCCCATCAAATATAACAAGGTTGCCCCCACCTTTACCCGTTCATCGCCTAGGGAAATGATAGAGTGAACTTGACCTCCTGGGGGCGAATGGGTAGAAGGGCGAACTTGCGATGGATTTTTCTTCCTCGATCGCAATACAAAGAAGGCTGTTAATCCGTATGCTTGAGTGTACGACAAAGAAAAAAAATTGTGCTGTTGACTTTCTCTCCAGGTTGGCGTTCCATTAAAGGTCGCTTCATCAGTGTCATTGGTGCAAATATTTCATGCGCATGCGCCAAGAGTCCCGAAGGTCTTTCTCCTAGTGCTCACCTAGCTGACGGCTGTTTGGATCTCATTCTTGTTCGACATACATCACGCCTACAGTACCTTAGACATATGATCAGAATCTCTTCCAGGGCAGATCAGGTTAATATTGAAATTCTATTTGCTTTCTTTTGCTCATTGTCGCTTGTTTTCATTTTTTTAGATAAGCAATAATTATTGATTATTTTGTGGTTTTTCTTCTCTCGCAATTAGTTTAACTTCGATTTCGTGGAAATTCATCGCGTGCGGGAGTTTTACTTCCGGCCTCTATGTGAGGACAGTGAGACTGGTGACGAAAACGACGGCAGTGAAGAGACTGGAACTAGAGATGATGACGAAGAGCGGCTGGCCGCAAAAACGTCATCAGTGACGCCACGACCCCGCGCCAGGAGCGTTTGGAACGTGGATGGAGAGTTGGTTACACATTCTGCCATACACGTAAAGTACGAACCTGTTTCTTTTATCTACGATTATTTCTATCGCTTGTCTGCTTGATATTGTATTGGTATTTTAAAGAAAATTCTGTCCTGGTCACTCATGAGAGTTACAGGGTCAACACTGTGATTTCCCAATCAACCATCATTTGTTCCTTGAGATCCTGAACTTATTTCTACACTTATCTCTTTGTTTTTAGGGTGCATCGCCATCTTATTCGCTTATTTGCCCGAGGAATTGAAGAATGTGACGATACTCCATCGTGCACAGTTTGTAGAAGACGTTGAATTTAGCTTAAATTTCAGACTTTTAGAGGCTGTTATCTTGTTCCACGATTCTCTTGGGCTTAGAAGCTGGTAATGCCCTTCCTTGGTACATAACTGGCAGCGAATCCTGTATTCTAATTTATTAGCTGCATGGCTAACTTGAGCTTATAATGCCCGCTCTGCATTTAAATTTTCATTTTGCATCATGTGATTGGTTGACTAGTTTTCTAAACCATTCAAAATGGTAATTATTCAAAGTTAGTTCCCAGGCCTTCCAGGGGTTTCAGTAACATTTTGCATGAGCGGCTGTCGATGCTTTAATAGGCGACTGTTGTGCTGTAAGGCCAACCGCAAACATGCGAGCCTATCTACAAGCTAAGCAGACGGCGGTGAGAAGTCTTGCAGTCTGTGGTAGATCACCGATAACCGCTGCTATTAGGGATCTTTAGATCCACGTTTGTATCTGAGTATGTGTGACCGCAAACGTCTAGGTCTTACGTGACCAGACTCCAGCGGTCACGTTCGCCGTTTGCCGTCCACGTTTGAACTTCGGGCTAGGCAGTTTCAGGTACTTGAACTCCCTCGATCCTTTTTCCCTTCCTGTTCAAAAGTTATCGCGTATGTCCTATGAATATATAACCAATCCGTTTGGGACGCTAGGAAACCAATCTTTTGGCCGCATTTTGTGTTTGAAATGAATGACCCTCATCCTTTGTGTGATTCAAGATGTCGGCGCACATGTTGATTTTTTCCGGTTGAAAGCCGACTTCGATCTAAAAAGCTGAAAGTCTCAAAACTGATAACTTCTAACCACAAACCACTGACCGCAGTTTGACGTTTGTGGTGAACACACCAAACGTAGATCGAAAACTCTATATTGAAACCAAGGAAACCCTTTGGTTTTGTCACCTATTGTAAATTTCGTTCTGTAACGAAATTGACCCAGTCGTTAGAGCGGAACATATTTACCAGTTACGTTCTATTTGCGCTGTTCTAAGGGCAGACGTCTCCTTGGGTGGGAAAAAAGACAAGTCAACGATATTCTTGGCTCATAAATTAAGAGTTTATAACTTTTTTGCAATAGGGTTAATTATGTGCTAGTTTTAATAGAGCTTAAAACGACGTTTGAAACTTTCACTGTTGTTTACATTTCCTGAACGCTTGCCTTTTTGAAAGGCAAAAACAATCACCATTAGAGAAATACTGATACTTTGTTTTGATTTGCGTTCAAATTTATTTCATTTACGGTGCTTTTAACTAAGCAGCATAGCTCACATCTCCTTATGTCTTAGACGAAATGTAATACGCATGTCAGGCACTTATTTCCGCTGGTCGGAATTGCATGAACAGTCTGGTCTGGCTCTGAATGACTTAATTTCTTTCGAATGTCAGTAAGTATTAGTTTATCATTCAAAAAAAATATTTTTAAAAGATATAGTGTAGGTTTACAAGTTAGTTAACCAAAGCTCCTCAGTGGATTTCTGAACCGAGGGGCTCTGGAGACAACAACTCTTCCGACTTAAAATTAGTTGCAGTGTCTTTTTTGTGATAAAGGTGTGATGTCTGAGTTGGATTCATTTTTGTGTTTGTGTTTATTCATTCGAGGTTGCTGTTTTCGTAGGGTATGAAAAATCTGATCAATTTTAGTATCTGAGCAACTACGCAAGTACCACTCCGCTAACTTCACCCACCACTCCCTAGCTTCACCTACCCCTCCCCTAACTTAACAACAGTCAACCAGATAACTTAAGATTAATGTTGAGTTAATAAAGGGGCTGGCACCCACTTGTCATTTATTCAAATATTCTGCGGGAATTTGACTTTGTGGATTGGTGATTTAGATGTTTTGTCTTGCGAGAAAAAAATTGTTACGGTTCTGCTTCGAGTTAAATTTTGCCGAACATATTAAAAAAAGAAGCAACTTTGGAAATATTCCATCTTGTTAATTTATTCAGAAGCATGATATATGAAAGGTTATTCTTATTATTTTGAGGGAGTCTGAGTAATATAAACACTTGATTTTCACAGGAGTATTGTTCCGTTTGACAATAATTTGGTTTTTTTGGTGGCGTGTAACTTTGCGCATTTTTTTCCTCCAGGAGAAATTGTTTTAACGGATCGAAGATCAATGTCAGTATCTCAGCAAACTGCGCACGTAGTCCTCCCCAGTAGCCGTATATAAACAATCAACTGATAACAAGCTAGGGGTGATGTGAGGTTAGGGCAGGGGGGAGCGCAATTGCTCAGATACTGAAAATAATCCGTAGTGAGATTTGGAATATACGAAAGCAGAGACGTATTCGAAACGTCAGGTTTTTTTGTCTTGTTTTAAGATCTCTGTTTATCACCTGTAAGTTGAAAATCTGCGAGGAGTTTTGTCGCTCGCTTGCTCGCTGACGTGGCACAACAGTGGTTTTTGACACCACCATTGAATTCGCCTAATTTTGTTTTTTTTATTGTCTTTCTCGTCTTTGTTTTGGTTTCTAAGCTCATGTTTCTCTGAATGTCTCTACATTGTTGATGTCGGAACCAGCAACTTATGAAAGAAATCACACCAGTTGACAATCTCCTTTGATTCCCGATTATTTTTCGTTTCACTAATCTTCCTCTCCGCAAAAATTAGTAGTTTTCGCTCTCCTAGAGCTAACCCACCTTCCTAGAGTGTGCTGGAAAAGAAAAAACTCGGCGCTGCTTGCGAAAACCGTTCAACTAATTAATCTGGAGCGATTTTCATTTCCTGTTGCATGCGGTGGCTTACTAAGCTAAGAGAGACTACTCGTAGCAGGAGATTTGTAAACATTTAGCAGAATTAAAGTTCGCCTCTTAAGGGGAGAATTCTAAACAATTTAGAGCAGTGGTTGTCTATATTACACGCTTAAGACGATGGGATATAGATTATCGGATAGAATTGGCTTCCAGACAACTGAATATCTAATTTATTCAGGGTTGCCCACACCATGGTTATTTACATGTCGACGTCTATCTGTTTTGGTTTTTCATTTAATAGCTCATTTAAAACCGAAACTCACATCTGCCAAATTGAATGCCTCTCTCGCTTTCGGACGGTATAATTCTTTCTTAAAGCGCAAGTGAAAACGTGGGAATATAGTACAGTATAGTAAATAGTACGAAATTATATGGAAAATTTTGTATCGTAAAACAATCGCCCCTTATGTAATGTGATAGTTGCCAAGGTAACCTCCAGCTTTCGATGGGCTTCCGCGTAAATTTTAATGAGTTAATTTTTAACAGTTAAGCATTGATTTTTCTTATTCCAATTTATTGAAACATTTTTCTTGTAAATTTTTATCAAATTTCAAACCTTTACCCTTAGGAAACTTCTGCCAACATCGGGGGCGTCTACGCAAATTTTCTTTTCAATTCAAAATTAGATGACCTTTGTTTTGAGAGCAGCTATTGTTATCAGTTCCCTGTGGCGGACATCCGCCGACCATCTGCAATTCAAATTTTGCTAAATTTACTTAAGCGGAGAAAAGAACAAGATATAGTTTTCGCGTTGGCTTTAGATCTGACGCCGAAGGGTCGTGTTGTCTTCCGCGACGATGCCGTGAAAACGAAGGCATTGGCGAATTTAACCTTGGAAAACTTTGAATAGCCAAGTTTTAAACCATGTGGGGTCGCATAAAAGAGATATTCTGTTCTTTCAGCCCCGATGTTGGTAGTAGACGATCTGAATCAAGCTCGAGCTGGTTGAATACGCTCTGTTTCTTCATCTTCGGCACTCTCAGTTTTTTCAATCAAGAATTACTCTATACAGCCTCCGAAGATATCCTGAGCGGGCGAAAACTTCCGACATCTACAATTCTTGTATGTTTCGTGACGCCATTGATGGTTACAAAAATACTCGCGCCGTGGTTTATACAGAAGATTCCGTACTTGGTGAAAGCTTCGTACATCATTCTGTGCATGACTTTGGGACTGGCTCTGATCGTCTTCGTAGAAGATATGAGAGCGAAACTTGTGGGAATTGCTTTAAACGCCATGGCTACTGGTGTTTCTGAAGTAGTATTTCTTGCTTTGACTTCGTTTTATCCACAGATTGCCATTAGTTCTTTCGTTGCTGGCACTGGCACAGCTTCGCTGATCTCTCCACTTTATTACACAGGTAAGTTAAATATTCTCAGTTCATTGCTTCTGTTTCATTCAGATTTCATCAATTTTACGTTGAACGATATCATATTTAGAAAACATGAACGGACTATTCTCGTTCATTTAACCTTTTCAAGCGTTAGGATCAGTAAGAGCCATTTCATTTAATATCAACAAACTGGAATTTTTAACCGTCAAGATTCTCGCTAAACAAGAGTTTTTTCGTCGTGTTCGCGATATTTCGAGAGACGCGAAAATAAAATATTCTTTTCACAAATATAAAAATTCGTCGAATGAAACAGCTGTTTATTTTCAGCCCACTCGCTCTGTCATCAAGAAAGATATTGTAAGCGCATTCACACCTTTCCCGCTCGCTCGGCCCTTTCACACTTGACCTAATGCGTTTCTCGTTTATTCAAGCAGACGCTTGGCATTTTTCGCTTGGGAAGTTTCAGTAAAAAAAAAAAAAATCTCAAAAATGCTAATCCCAGCTGTTCTTGCTTTGTACCAGCTATTGTTTGCCCTTTTAAGTAATTTAAATCATAGTACATATTTCATTATTCTACATTTTCAAAAATTTCGGATTTACCAAGACGACGCTTTCACCTTTGAGAAAAGAGCGTCGGTTTTCCTTTCATCGTTAAACCGTTCAAGGAACGAGCCATTTTGGAAACAGGCGTGTTCAATCGTAATTAAATGGTCTCATGGTGGTAGAATGTATTAAATTCGTGATTTCAAGCCTAAACAATCGTCGGTCAATAACTGTTGGTAATATCTTATTCAAAAAAATGGCTGTTTTAATTAATTTGGTTCAGTGAGTTTTCCTTCTTCTCGTATTTGACGCGTGTCATCTTATTGTGAGCTCGCGAAAAACAAAATACGTTTTCTTCTCAATTTGGAAATATTTTGTAACAACTCCTAAGCTAGGATCGAGAAAATTTGTTAGCAACTCAATCCAGAACTAAAGTTGAAAGAATTTCATCAAGCAAGACATCCTGATGGCTCGTCTAACTTTTTTTAACAGTTCATGTAAATTTTTTCACTTGCCATGACTCACATGACCTGGAGCAAACTGATCATGAATGATACTGATCGACTGCATGCTACATCATTTCTTGTATATTAGTTGCGCGGCTTTGTCACCGAGACTCATCCTTACGCTGTTAAATTTAAAATCATCTTTATTCTAATAATCCCTCTTCCTCAAATTTAAAATGCTTTTCCTTTCCTCGCTAATATATTTTTATTTCTTTCTTTTTATGTAATAAACCTGTGCGTTTTCCCGTTCTTGATATCAACGCCACACGTCGATTCCAAATTGTTTATAAACAGACAAACAGAACATTTGCTCGCAATTTAAATGAAACAGACGTTGTGATTACTTTTGGTTTTAGTTTTACGACTTTCAATCGAAAAGCGCTCTAAATCAGAAGTTTGAATTGAATGGCTCTTGGAAAATCTCGATTTTTCTCTCCCCAAAGCTCGTTAAACTTACGCCGAGCCTTCGAACGAATCGCTTCTTGAAAAAATTTGCTCGAATCTTGTCAAGCAAATGTTAGTGTCATCTCTCGCTCTTATATCTCTTTTTTTTCCCCCCTTTTTTTGGACCATCTGTACTTAAAGAGACCTTTGATCACAGGTTATTCTCATCAATCCCGACCAATAATTTTTAAATGCAAAATAATGATAACTCAAACATCAACATGAATGCTATCTACATTACCATGTGGAAAGAAAAGAAAAATGATTTATTGTTTTTTTTATGAAAAATTTCTAGAAATCAAGTTTTAAAAATATATTACACGAGATGGTGTTGGTAACAAAATTATCAAAACGTCCAATGGTTTTCGAAAGGCACGGTTACTGAAATATGCTGCTAACGTTTGTTATGTTTCGTATACAGTACTTGTGACTCGTAAACTTATCAAATTCTTTGATCCCTTAGAGCGATTAGCTTCTAATTTCTCCTTCTAAAAAAATGAATCACACATTAAGGTGTGACATTAAGAAAGGAAATGATCACCAAGTCCCGCTATTGCGTGATATGAAAATATCGTCATTTTCTCTTTTTAGGTCTGACCACGTGGGGTTGTGTCTCTCCCAAAACCGCCATTATGATGACAATTCCTTTACCTGTACTCATCTTGGTCTTCTACGCAATTTTGGACAAGGAATATATTGTGACTGCTGCACACGCCAAGCCCACGGAACACGAAGGGGTTGAATATTCCATCGTAGGATCAACGAACGAAGATACAGAACAGACCACGGAAGTCCCCCAAAGACCACGATGCGACGAGAAGCTGAGAATCGGTGCAAGAATCTTGCCTTTCATAATCCCTTTATTTTTTAGTTTCTTTGCCGAGTACATGTCTAACTCGTCCGTGGTGACAACAATCGCCTTCCCGAAATCGCACATTCATCCACGGGACCACTTCCTTTACTACTCACTTTCCTACAGAATCGGTAAGTTTATTGGTAGGAGTTATTTGTTCGTCTTTGCGTGTCTACCCCCGGAAGCTACTGACTTCCTGAAGTGCGATCGGACGTGGATTCTGGCAGCATTTGAGATGTCACACCTGGTGTTTTTCCTGTTCGAATCTTGGTACCATTTTGTCCCGTATATCTGGGTAATGATTGCCCTCTGTTCCACTCTTGGGCTCTTTGCGGGTATGATTGTCCTTCACTCGCCCCATGCTGTCGCGCGGTATACCAAGCCCGAGGAAAGAGAGTTCGCCTTGGGACTGCTAACTATAGGTAACGCAGTGGGAGGATTCACGGCCGGATTTGTAGGCTTGTTCGTGGAACCGTATCTTAGGGACGAGTGCATCCAACATTTCTCAGCCAGTAAAGAATTCTGTTTTACGCGGATGCGGAATACCACAGGATGGGACAGTAATTTCCATTGTTAATTTCAAAATAGAAGAAAGAAATACCTGTTATTTTTTTTTTTCAAAATTATTTTTAAAAAGTTAAATTTTGCTTCAATTCATACCCATCTTCATTTTCCGGAGTTGTCCAAACATGGCAAAAAAATGCCTAGTTTATTTTTTTCAGGGGAGGAGGGGTGGGAGCCTGGGAAGTGAGAATGTACGTTTGAGCATGTTCACTATCGTAAATCACAAACGTTTCATGAGCCACAGCCCACATGCACGAAACAAATACCTTATATTAACTAAAAATACTTAATGAGGGGGTTGTAACGCTTAAAAAAATTTGAAAATATTTATTTAATATTATTTGTTTACATGAAAAATTTGAATGCAATGTCCAATTAGGTTATAATGTTTGAGACAACTAAGCTCCACAATAACTTCAGGGTTAGTTCATTTTTGTAAATACTTTTAAGGGGAAGCAAATGCTACTCATGAAATGGGCAAAATAAAACCAAAAGATATGATTTATAAGTTAGAAAAAATAACGTTTAGTTTTTGAAAACTAGTTAAAAGTTCTTCCTGTATCTTGACGTCGCCCAGCGTATTTCTGGGTGACTTTGAAAAATGCGTTTTAAAAGTGTGAAATATCACTTTTGACCACAAAGATGTTTTCAGGAGGCAATTCTGTACAGGAGCCCATCAACGGGATCCTCTATCTCCACTGATTCTTCCAGTCAACCCTTTCCCGAGTAGATTTAGTTTTAATTGAGCTTTTTTCAGCGAGATGTATCATATTTCCGTTTAGTAAACTGCGAGTCTCAGGAACTGATTTCGCTGACCAGTGCATGCGAACGGATGTTGGACCTAAACCAGTAGGATTGTCACAGCTCTGTCGTGACTGGTTCTTAGGACCTGAAACTTCCCCTGAGGGCCTCTCTATTCGGGAAAGGGATGACTCCTAGGCTTCGTTTGGAAGAGGGTCTCAATGGGGTGATGGCTTTTACAGCTAACGGTTAAAAATTTGGACATTTACAGCGGCTAACGGTTAATTTCTTTAAGTTTTACGGTTGACGGTTAACCCCGCAGATACCCCTCTTGGAAGATAGAGGTTTCAATTGATGGGCTCCTGATTACAGCAAGTTTCTCTCTAAATTTTATCTCTCTTTCGTCTGAGTTAAACTGATTGCTTGTATGAAGTAAATACATCGAGGAAACATGAATAAACGAATCATGAAACGAATACTGAGATTGGAGTTTGTGTTGGTTCGATTCAAGTATGTTAAGCTCTGTTCAATTGACTCGGTGCCGTAAAACTAAAACCAAATAACATCAGTATCTATATTCTCCTCACTCTTCTCTACACATTTCCTTTGTACCTGGCAAGGAGAATTTACTTAACAATCAAAGCTTCTTAGGATGGTGATCATTTCCTTTATTCTCACGATCTTCCTAAATGATTCAACGATATTCCTGTTAGGAGAAATTAGATGCTGGTCACTTTTAGGATTTAAAGGGTTAGACGCAATTTTAGCACGACCCTTTATCAGCAATGGCGGACGAATTTCGGGAAACTTTGGAGTTTTAAAACTAAGAGATCGAAGTCTTGATAGCAGTTTTCATCAGCAAGCAGTGGTAATTCTGAACCTATATAACATTCGGAAAACAAATCAATTCCCAGGGCGGGGGTTTACTTTGGTCAATTTTTTCTGGGTACGTGTCGCTGCCCTTTAAAAATATCTGCCCTGTGTCGTGTATTCTTTGGCCAGTTACAGACCCCGGCTATCTTAGTCACTTTTGGCCATATGGTAACAACTTTTTAGCCACGAATCTTCCCATTTTTTAATCCCCTCCTACTAGAGTTTTCTTACCCCTAAAATCCCGAAAACATGTGATCCCATTCTTGAAACTATTGAAATGCAACCCCGTAATAGTCAATCCAGTCGAGAAAATGCAACCCATAATAGTCAATTCAGTCGTGAAAATGCAACCCCATAATGGTCAATCCAGTCGTGAAAATGCAACCCCATAATAGTCAATCCAGTCGTGAAAATGCAACCCTGTAATAATCAATTTAGTCATGAAAATGCAACCCCATAATAGCCAATGCCGTCGTGAAAATGCAATCCCATAATAGCCAATGCCGTCGTGAAAATGCAATCCCATAATAGCCAATGCCGTCGTGAAAATGCAATCCCATAGTAGCCAATGCCGTCGTGAAAATGCAACCCCATAATAGTCAATCCAGTCGTGAAAATGCAACCCCATAATAGCAAATCCAGTCGTGAAAATGCAACCCCATAGTAGTCAATCCAGTGGTGAATCTGCAACTCCATAATAGTCAGTCGTGAAAATGCGATCCCATCCAGCGACATTCCCCATTACCCTATCATTAGGAAGCGTCCCCTCCCGCGCAGGGATTTTCTTATCAGAGGCTCTACTAATAAATCCTGAACTGCGCTTGGGGGGATTCTGAGATTTATGGTGATAATTAAGGAAGGGTAAAGTGAGAGTTTTCTGTAAAAAATCTTACACGTTCGCCAATAGCGATAGATCAGTAAAAGTAATTTTGTTCCAACACCAATTCTGTCATTGCTTTTGATATCATCGTTCATCGTTATTTTGTTATCATCATTATTACTATATATTTACGGTCATTTATTCATCACTTAACGAGTTTATTGCGAACCATCAAAATGACCAGCTCCGAGTTGGCTTGTCAGTTCAGTTGGTAGGGTACTGCATCGCTGTCGCAGAGGTCTAAATTTTTCAGGCATTATTTTTACTACTGCCTAAGTAGTGTTCATTACAGCGAAGATCGCTTTCTTATTTTTTTTCCCTTGATTATTATTATTGTTTTTATCAATATTAGTCATTATTATCCAGCTGCACAAAGAAGAGTACAAACAACGCGTTAGTAGAGTCCAAATATCTTTTATAAAATAATTCACATAGCCTGATGTAAACACACTGGAGGTTGGGAGAACACTCGATAAGCTGGAAACCACTCCGCTTCGCGTCGTGGTTTCCTACCCTTATCTCGTGTTCTCCCAACCTCCAGTGTGTTTACATCAGGCTATGTAAACACGGAAACCATTTTACATTTCTTCAACGTAATTGTACGGTTATTTGGACAGTTGATTTGTTTTTTTAATTATAAAAAGCCTATTTGACAGGTTGGGTACACTTGCATGTGTTGTTGTTTCAAAGGAGAAAATGAATGGACGATATTTTCGCAACATATGCATCCGCGGATTGTGACTCTGTTAACCTGTTTCCCTCTTTCGAACTCCATTTTGAAATTTTGACGTTGTTTAAATTTACCACTTAGACAATGTAATAATCACGTCGTTATGGCAACTTCCCACAATCCATGAGTCATATTGCTGGCTGAGCCATTTAGACGAGGCGTAATGAAACATAGGCTCGATTACTAACCGCTGTTCGGGAATATGAGCCCGCGTTCCTCTCCCGCACTCCCTTACGTACGTGAATCGACCCTTAATGAGACAGAAACAGCTGTCCTCGGTTACTAACTTGCTCCCTCTTTTTTTACTACAATCCTGATAATGAAGATCATATTCAATGGATACTCTGTACCTTGCGATGATATTTTCTACCATTTCATCATTTTCTCGTGGCTACGTTAGACAGAGTGTCTGGAATTTGCGTTTTTTTTTTCAATTTGCGGACTAGCATCAAGCAGGTGAATAGTCCTTCCGCTTTGAAACCCAGGAAATAATCAGCAGAAGAGTCCGTGAAACTCTAATCAATAAAAAGCACAGAGAAGAAGAAAAAAAAAAACAGAACTAATCATACTGAGAAGCAAAGCTACTGCGTCAAAATGAACAGAGTCATCGCCAACAAGTCGTTACTAAACTGTGGACTTCCCTTCATTTCTCCAGATGCTGCAGAAAACTCACGGGTTGTTTATATTGTTTTTATAAGCAGGACTGCAATTAACGCCACCACATGTCCTTTGATCATTTTCTTGAATATTATGGTGATGATATCGGTGAAAACCAAGCAACGGCTTCGCACCAAATCCAACATAACTCTTGCCTGTCTGGCCACAACTGATGTTCTGGTTGGACTCATTGTTCAGCCACTGCAAATTGCCAGGTACATCTTAATGATCAAAGGTGAAGCTCATAACAGCCAGTTTTGCACGCTAGTTGACGTGGTAGTGGTCGTCAGCATTCGATGTGTGTTAGCATCGGTTTTTCATTTGTTCCTTATCAGCGCAGAGCGCTACATCGGTATACATTATCCCCTTCGGTATTCAAACATGGTCACTGAGACTCGTATCCTCCTTGCGTCGGGAGTTGCCTGGATTGCGGCTATCATTCTTCCCACCGATTATCTTAGGAAGACACTGAGCAAACCGTTTCTGGCAACGTTAGCGGTATTTATAATATTATTTATCGTTATACCTACGATATTCTACTTCAACATTTCTGTGTATATACAAGTTCGCCGCCGCAAAAGGCAAATTGTGGCTACCAGTGCAACCACCGACGCGAAAAAACAGCTTATTGGGTATACGAAAGCCTTCTCTACGACACTTATACTAATACTCGTAATGTTACTGTCTTTTATTCCAGGATATATTTGTATAGCTATTATAAATGCCTATGTGGACAAAATCTCCGCAGAAAAGAGATATGTAATATTTTTTATCTCTTCCCTGTTACCGGTACTGAATTCCTTGTTTAATCCTCTAATTTACGTCGTTAGGGAGAGATTTTTTCGCGTAGTTTTCTTGCAGTTGTTGCTACGAAAAACAATTTCAGAAGCTAAAGAAATTGAAAGGCGAATATTCTGTAGCTCTGGAAAAATTAGGGAGGGTGCTTTTGATCGACAACCGCCTGTAGTGGGTGAAAGAGGAGCAAACTAAGGCGATGAACGGTTGACTTGAACACGGACAAGATATACCAATCAAATAAGACAAGCAAGAAACAGCTCTGTAAGGCGTTGTTAGTGTTGCGTAGAAAGCGGCATGTAAAACATGATACACCTTATCGAAACTTACATTAATTTGGCGGGTGGTTAGTTTCGCGATTTTGGCGAGACGGTATATTTCAAGGGGTTTTATTTCACGATTTCACTGGGCGTAATAAAAAAAAGGGATTTCAATTTCGCGATTCAAGCGTTCTCAGCTTCATGTCATTTTTCAAAATGTATTAATTTTTGACGACTGCACGGATGATTTTCTAAAGAAGTAGTTGACATCTAACAATTCAGATTTAAATTATAGCTCAATGTGCTTAAAAATCATTCAACAATAATTTGAATGGAACGGAAACTCTGCAGAACGTTTAGTGTATGACCTATTAAATCCCTTAAGAATTTTCCTTTAGGTGACAGCTGGCTCTTGCCCAGAAGCTGTTACCTAGCTCTAGCTCCCTCTTTCATACTCCAATTTTTTCTCTTAAATACGGAAGGGGTGGATATTTTCAAAATAATAAATACGTTCAAGGAATATCAATAGAATTTAATGCTAGACATACCTCACAAGCTACGTGAATAGTGCATTTCGCGCGCGCTGATTGGCTTGTTCGGAAGTGAATAACAACTAATATTTACCTCCATTTTGGTAAATAATTTTTAGCCTACAATCCATCAAATGTGTTTGCTCGCGCGCCATCGGTCTAAAAACATCAGGTAATCGAATATGCCTCAGCTAAACCTGGGAAATATCCAAGGATATACCTCAAGTGATATTCCCAAATTTCAAATCTTATATACGTCTACGAGGATAAAAGTGCTCGTTTAAAATCTAATTCAAGATAAAAAAGCTTTTAGCCATTATTACAGAAGAAGGG
This sequence comes from Pocillopora damicornis, assembly GCF_964200805.1. Lineage (NCBI taxonomy): Eukaryota > Metazoa > Cnidaria > Anthozoa > Scleractinia > Pocilloporidae > Pocillopora > Pocillopora damicornis. The sequence continues at coordinate 23,217,362 of NC_142674.1, forward strand.
AAACGTTTATCTGTTCATTTTGCAGGTTGTAAAAATATTTGAAGGATAATTAACACAATAGCCTCCAGTTAGCGCGAAAATATCCCCGTAGATTTGTCCTTGGACATCAGCTGTTCCTGTTTCACTTGAAAAGATTGCCTGTGTGATAAAACTGATCGTAGAAAACTGATAGGACACTGAACAGTGAATACATAAGAAATAATTACTTCTTATAAGGAAACAAAATGTTATGTAGCGATGAATTTGGAGGTTGATACACGATCACCCCTCCCATAGAGCGATCATGCTCTTTTATGATCCACTCAGAAAAATAAAGGATTGTTTTTTTCTATTCCATCAACTAATATAACTTTGTGAGATTCTCAAAAAAGAATCCATGTTCTACCACCATGATTTTACGATAGATGTGTAAAAACAGAGTGACATAAAACACAGAAAGACCAAATGAGATCGTTAAGCGCTTTCCCGTAATACATCTAACGTCATTCTAACCTCGGACAGAAATTCTACTAACTTCTTCCAACAATCATGTTGCCAAAAATCCCCCATCCCTTCCCTCACGGGCGATAAATATTAACTGGTCTCTATTATCGCTAAAAAGCCTTACAAACCGCGACGAAGGAAATCCGTCTCTCTTTCAACGATTTAGGGCTAACGTTTTCACTGAGAACAGTGAATATTACTTTCCCAACCGGAAGTATTCTTATGCCTGGTAAAACAGAACTCTTTGCTGTTTGAGAACTGCGCAACGCAATTCTCCACGAGATATGATTCCACAATCAACCCCACCAATCCACCAACAAATGCACCCACGGAGTTACCAACTGTTATCAGTCCCAGGGCAAACTCTTTCTCCTCGGGCTCAACGTGCCGTGCGACGGCATGAGGCGAGTGCAAATAAATCATACCGGAAACTAAACCGAGCGTAAAACAAAGACAGACTATTATCCAAATAAACGAGACAAAATGGTACCATGATTGGAACAAGAAGAAAATCAGTTGTGCTATTTCTAATACGGCGAAAATCCACGTTCTGTCACAGAATAAAAACTCCGTGAGATCTTTTGATAGCCAAGCGAATAAAAGCAAATAGCTCCTTCCCAGAAACTTGCCAGTGCAGTACGAAAGCGAGTAATACAGGAAGTGATCTCGCGGAAGAACTTGAGAATTAGGAAAGGCAATTGTAGTAATCACTGAGGAATTAGCCAGATACTCTGCAAAAAAACTAAAAAATAGAGGAATGATGAAACAAAGTATTTTTCGACCAATCCTAAATTTGTCGCCATAAGATAGTCTTTGGGAAGGAATGAAGACTTCATCCATGGAGACTGCAGTGTATTTTGCTTTTTTCACCACCTTGGTACCCAGGTCTTCTCCGTTCGAGATGTCTCCCTTGTCCAGCATTGCGTAAGACACTAAGATTGACAAGGGCAACGGGATCACTATCATTATGGCGGTCTTAGGAGACTCCGCACAACTCCACGTTGTAACACCTGAAGGAAATAAGTGACGACAGAATTTCTCCTCATAATATCCATACTTATCAATTAGGGGATTATTAGTTCCTCCAATAACAAATTCTCAGAACTAAAATCATTACGATTGTATGGCGGTCATTTAGGAGAATTAGTAATGAGGTCTTGGGAGTGAAAGGGTTGATATGTTTTTTTTTATTCTTTTCTTTTGAATCATGGTTATTTCTACTGCGCGCAGCAGTAATTCACGTGGTAAACAAATACGATTCCCTTGGACAACGGCAGACTGTTCCAGCTTTTGGTCGATTAATTGAACGGAGAGAGGAAAGGAAGGGGGAAAGAGGGTGGAGGTGACAGGAATAAAGAAGAGACTCGGCCCGGACTGGGGCGAGATTTCCTTTGTTTCTCTTTCTTCCCATCGTGATCGAACGTTTGTTTGCCGGAAGCCGTGAAGATTAGGGTTTAAAAGGTTTTAAATTGAATTAGTTTGCGATCCTGGTACCAGTTTCTCGAAAATCACGTACGTTAAAATAACGTATACGGGCTCGAAGTCAAGTTTGAAATATTGGTGTGGGTATCAACTAAAAAACTAGTAGAGTCTTTCTTTCCTTCCTGATACTTTTAATGTGGAGCGGAGAGAATCGGAGGATTTTGTTTGTGTCACGATATTGTATACCTGCTCTGAAATATGATACCCCCTCATTTACAGTTAAGTGGCTGTCAATTTTCTGCAGTCCTTTCTTAATACTCTGTTGGTCACGACTGAGCCCCACTCCGTTCCCAATAAAAACTATGTGATATCCCCAAAATCCTCAACCCCTCTTTTCCAAGCGGTAAAAAATGATCGGTCCCTTAATTTTCAAAAGTACTGTATGATGAGTTCCTAAAAATCTTTGCTGCTGTAAACAAAGACTGAGAATATTTTACTTACTTGTGTAATAGAGTTGAGAGATCAGAGAAGCCGAACCAGTGCCAGCAAGGAACGAGCTAATGGCAATCTGAGGATAAAACGAAGTCAAAGCAAGGAATATTACTTCAGACATGCCAGCCGCCATCGCATTTAAAGTGATTCCCACAAGTTTAACTCTAATATCTTCCACGAAAACGATCAGAGCCATTCCAAGCATCATCCAAAGAGCGATGAAAGAAACTTTTACTAAGTACGAAATCCTTTGAACAAACCACGGCGCGAAAATTTTCGTGATCATCAAGGGTGTTACGTAACAGACTAATATTGTAGCTGTGGGAAGATTCCGGCCGCTGAGAATATCCTGCGATGCTATAAACAACATCTCCATATTAAAAAAGGTGATTACACCAAACACGTAGAAACACAAATTATCCATAGAATTCTTTTTTGGGTAGGAAACAATAGGTGCATAAGCATCTTGGGGGTCCGAGCAAAATACAATTTACAAATATAACGGTGGCACATATCAAAAGTATCAGCCACCGTTAATCACGGGGTGGGGGGAGGGGGGAGGGGTCGGGATTTTCGTTGCGTCTCGAGAAAATGTACCTGATCCACCCTAAGACTCTGAAATATTCCAATCATTCTCTTTATTGGCAGTTAATTTGCGGTCAATATTCCCCCCCCTACTTTATACTCTGTCAGCGACGACTGATCCCCCCTTAGTTCCTCCTGAAAACCATGTGATCTTCCCCAGATATCCTACCCACCCCAACTCCTAGGCGATATGTATACTGAGTTGTCACAAAAACACCTGGTACCTGTTATTGTTCAGTTTTGAAATTAGTAACCGTTGCTTACCTCGATGAAAATTTTATCGTTAAGGTGCCTGTAATTCTTGCTTGTTTTACGGTAAGAAGTTTTCTGTTTTGGGCACATTCAGTCGAACCGCAGGATGCCACTTGATCAAACAGATTTATCAAATAATATATGATTTTCTCGTAAAAAAATAAACAAATAAAAGTACCTGCCTCTCCCCCTTCATCACAAAAAAGCTATATGTTGGAATGCAATAACCAGATTAGTAACTTAAAAAAATTATTGTATCTATCTGTCAGAACTTCTGAGTTTTGGTGAAATTTGGTGCGATTCCATAAGAATGTTTTATATCCTTTTGAATTTGACTGAGCAGGTCGGACAATTTTGATAAATCAATTCAATTTTTTCTTCATGAAAGGAGCCATAGCTGATTAAGGGTTGTTACCTCTAGTCAGGAGCCCATCACTTGGGCTCCTGCTCTTGTACAGACAGTATAATTTAGTATTATCAATTGAGTTGATAACGCAAATTGGCTACCGTGAAGAGTTTCAAAGCTGACATTTCGAGCCGGTTAGCCCTTTGTGAGAGCGAAACGGACAACCTCGTTCCCAGGGTCCTCTCTCTTCTTCCTGTTGCATGGGAAGAGGAGAGAGGACCCTGGGAACGAGGTTGTAGCACAGGTTAGGCCAGATTTCTAAAATAATTTGTGACCTTTCAAAGATGCATAATTTAAGTTTGTCGAGTTGGGAGTGAAACAGTTGTAAACGGCCTTTGAACAACATGGTACGCGTAGCTTATACTTATGAGAAATTATGCGTCTGTACTCCTCTCTTGGTTGGCCCTGGTTCACCGGATTATTCTTTCGTGTAAACAACCTCTTAGGAATAATTTAGTTGTCCGCTTGCCAGCCCTCTTAAGATAGCCGCTGTTTGGAAATTGAGCCCGGGCTCGTCTTTCGTAGAGGAGGAACGGAAGAGCGGAGACTGAAAGCAAGCCCATCGCTGTCTCAAAGTAACACCGAAACGTTGAGAATGTTATTCTAGGGAGGTTTCCTGAGTGCGACATAGCAAAGTTACCTTATCTATTAAAAATAAGGATCTCACCTCACTTATCTTGTTTATCATCACGTAGAGACATTCTTCGTAATCTGAGCTAATTGTGTTCGGTCTGTTGAACATGCGTGATATGCAAATAGATACAAAACATTATTCTAACTTAGTAACGCAATCAGTCGCGTTGATCTGCACGGGAATCTTCACAGGAAGTCGCTCCAAATTTGCCTCCTCTGTGTTTGACGTGCAATCAAACTTCAGCGTTTTCTTACAACAAAAATTAAGGAACGAAGACAACACGAAGCTAAGTGGAACGGAATTGTTGGGTTAGGTAAGTAATTTGCGCTCTATTCTCCAGCTTTACATGTGATCGCTCTCCTTTGTTTTTCTTGATCTATATATTTCCTTCCTACGTTTTATTTACTGATAAAATAATCCTGTTATTGAATAGTTTCCTTAAACTTTGGTGGGCTTTATGTTTTAAGAGGTCGATCGAAGCTGGTAGCAAATTCCTTTGAGTCAAATTGAAATGGAGTTAATGATAAATCGCGTATTAATAAAGTAAACAGTCAAATGAACGGTGCTGTTTTTTTATATTCTCATGGATTGTGGGTGTAATTGCATTTACACGTTTACTGGAACAGATGTGAAACCATGCTTAAGTTATTTAAAAGCTTTCTTAAAGGTCTACTCAAGTTTACTTGATACACCAAGAGCTGGAATCCTACTAAAAAGCTGTATGCTGTAAGAGTCCGACCGTATGAAAGAGGAGATCACTAATTGCATTATGAAATTAGCGCATTTCATAACTTTGAAACTGTGAAATTACGGCAGTTCAGATTAGCATATTGATTGCGCTTTGAGCGATGCCATATACCTTATTACCAATTTGTTTATTCTCCTTGCAAAAGACAGGATTAGACGTATATCGATAAATTTCAAAATTCTCAGAATCATTACACAATCACGTACAAGACCTTGGACTCCGGATTTTGGGATTTTATGAAATAAATTCGCAGGCGACACGATTACGAATTCTTGAGTAAAACAGATTACCCTTGCATAGAAAAATTTGGTCGATTTTAATAAGCACCTGGACGGTTCGAGAAGGATCGCTTTTATAAAAGAGTTAATTAGTTTTAAACATGCTAAACATCGTCAGCACAGCAACGAAAAGCTGCCGCGCAAGAACGCAGCTGAGGCGGGCCATTTCAGACAAGTGTGGAGAATAGGCTAGTGGAAAAAACACATTTCTTCCCAAGAAAAATCGAGGAAAATTCTTTATAAACCTTCATGAAGATAAACTAAATAGAAAGCTACGAATACCGAAAGGTGAGAAACAAACCATGTCTCTCATCTTTATTTATTTATCTCAAATGAAAATTTGCACATTAATTATATCAGCTCGTGAATGGTAGCCAGCCGATTCTCGCGTTATTTCAAAAGCGCACTGTGCCGTGGATTGCGATATTTATAGATGCTGTCAGTTAGAAACGGAAAAGGAAAGGAGGAGAACAATATAGGCTTCTCGTGATATTTTTTTTTCGTTGCAGAAAACGAAGCAAAGAAATATAGTAGCGTGACCTGCATGTGAACTGTCGTCTGATCGTGTGTAAAATGTTGTGGGCGACAAATTTGATGTTGGACTTTGCCATGGTCCGGGGGGGGGGGGGAATAATTGAATCAATCAAGACTTTGTGCCGTTGGCCTCTCAGAACCCTTACCCCACTATGGTCTATTCTGGGACCCATTATAGACTCCATCTTAGGGCGAATGTAATTTTTCCGATCCCAACGGTAACGCCTTTTAATCGCGAATCTTCCAATGTTTAAATCCCACTTGCCCGAATTTTCTTATCTCCGAAATCCCGAAAATGTGCGACCCCATTCTAGTAACTCTATTGAAAATGCAACCTCATAAGAGTCAATCCAGTCGTGAAACTGCGAGCCCATCCAGCGAAACATCCCCACAAGCCTTTTACGAGGAAGAACCCTTTCAGTCTGTAACGATTGGGCTCGTAAAATGCTGGAAAGTTGCGCACTGAAATAATATAAAGTTGTTTGAAAATGCCAAAAATTCAAATATTTGCTACCCGAAATTTCAAAGGTTACAAGCTAAATTTCTTGATACTTATATGATTGTTAATTAAAAGTTTTATTTTCGATCTTTACAACTATTGCTAACATCAGTCAAGAAAAATAACTTATAAGTTAGCTTAGAGGGGTAACTGGCAAGTATGGGCGGAATTTAAGGACACACTTAAGTCTAATGGAACAAGACACTCAACGGTTTATTTTGTGTCCTACCGAACGTAACGTGCGACAGATCATGATTTTAACAGGATGATAAACATCCAAAAAATTTGCATAAAGTGAATTTAATTGTGAAATCTTTGACTTTTTCGTGCTTGATGTATGCTATAAACCTAAATTTTGCGCAAAAATTGCAAAAATTTGCTTGTTTTTGATAGAATCGTAAAATAGGGGCTTAAGTTGGATTAGAAGTAAAAAAATGCTCGCCTACTGAACCTTGTGAAAAGTTAGAGATGGATAGCCTTGTGATGGATTAGTCCACCAACTCAGCAGAACAGAGTCGCTAAATGATCGTTAATCCTTCGTTACTCTCACCTCAGTCGGGATTCACTCGCCGAGCTATTGAAATAACAACTTGGAAACTCAACTGGAAAGATCATAGCTGAATTAGCAATTTTTTTTTCTAAACTCATACTCCGTTTTCCAAATTCTAAAACAAATTCGCCATATGAAAGGTTTCGTTAAGCAATGTTGGGTAGTATGTAAGCTATCTATAAATTAAATAGCCTACATGTCGCCTTACCCTCCCCCCTCCGAGGTGAGATAGAGGCGAGGGAGGGCTCCCTCGGTTCCGTTTCACCTTGGGGGGGAGGGTAGGTTTACACGTAGGCTATATATTAAGCTGAATTACTCACGAAGTTTGATTGGTTCCTTCTTACGATCTGTTGGTGGACAGATGCATAGGCGATGTCACCATTAAACAAACAGTTTTTTGCTTCGTTATTAGATAAAACAGATTGCATGTTGACGTGGGTCTCTGTTCAGATAAAGATCGCAGATGTCAAAATGAAGTAAAAACATTAATGATGCACTTGGCTGACACACTTGTGTCACGCTGTTGTCTTTACCTCGTTTTGACCTCAAAAGGTGATTTATTAATGAACAGACGCACTGCAAATGGATTCTCTTTGTTAACTTGACGTAATTGCAGTTTCCAGAAAGCTTCATCAGTGTTAATTGTGAGAATTATGGAGTTCACTTAGACACATTCGATGTTGTTTGCTTTATCGTGTTTGTGACATTGCCAACTATAGAAGGTGTCCTTCCTCGCTCAAAGTGCTTCGAATTTTGTGAATTCATCATCTTCTAAAGAAACTGTTGTACTGAGGCAAGTATAACATTTATTAGTTGACTTTCAACGAGAAATTGATGAAAAAGTAACCCGCTGCTGCGAATTTTGAAAAGCTGTCGTTGCAAGCGACAAATACATATAATTTAGATGCGGTGCGTGCCTATGTTTTCTGGTGTAGCGGAGCATGTTCTGAAAAAGGCTAGTTTTGTCTTGAATCTAACATTATATCAAAGTCACCTTGAAGGAGACAACAAGTTCTTTAATAGGGTTAAGAGATGTTCTTTTATTCAGGAAAAAAAAAAATTAAGAAATAAAAAGTTGTTCCAACCTCAAGATAAATACTTAACCTACCTTTTTCACTGACCAGTCCAATGAAAACTACGTATTTTTTTAGCTCGAGTTCCGCTGATTTTTTATCGCAAATTGTATTCTTAAATTTCAATAGTTTCCGTCATGTCTTCAAGATCAGTCCTGACTTCTTTTCAATTTCAGGAAATTGTGTCTCAAATAAATCGCTGTAGTGCTCATTTTTATAATTTTGTCTGAACGCAGGGAGGGATATTGGTGTAACTGAAAAGCGACACTTTTGATTTTCATGGGAACAGGATTGGCCCGAAAACCTTGACACTAGTCAAAATGGAAAACGGGAAAGAAAAAACCGTTTTACAAGCTTTACCGAAAGTTAGTTTAAAAATAGCGAGTTCTGAACATTTTATATTTAGAAAGATACTACCGTGGCAGTTATAGCCGTTGGCTTTTTTTTGAGGTTCTGCTTCAGTGATTTACTTAAACATATACACGTGCTTATATGAATATGTTAGGCGCTCTTGCGTCAATCGCTAGATTATGCATTTTAAGATTTAGTTCAATCGGACATGATGTAACTTAAATTTCCCTTTAAGGGATTATGGATGTCATTTATACTTGTAACTGCAGTCCTTGTTCCTTCTTAACAAAGTGCGTTGAAGCTGGTATGATCTAGTTGCTGGTGAAGTTAAAAGAGGTATGATTCTAATTTAGGAGATAAATGAACAACATCTTTGTATAGTCTTTGTTACACAGGGTGTTTTCTTTGATGCCTGATGTGTGTTAGTTACGATTCAATAATTTTTTTTATTTTACGATTCAGTAATTTAACCTGCACAGCTGTTTTAAGTGTTGCTGAGACAATCATTGTAAATGATGTATTGCTTACAAGTTTTCTTTATAATCAGTGACATGAGTATTATAGTGTTGTAAAGATGAGTTTAAAGGTGGCCCTGTCTTCTTAAATTATAGCGCTGAAACACTCATTGAGTATTTCATTTTGCACTTCTTTGATTTATCAAGGAAATTTTGAACCTACTGCTTCGGTACTTGGGACGTTACAAGATTTAATAGAGAAATTCTATCAGAGCGGGCGTGTTGAGTAGACATTCGAGCACAAACAGCAAATATATTGATAGTGACAGTAACGCAAATCCAACTTTAAACATTTCTGAGAATTTTAGCTTATAGTACAGTAGGTCAATTAACAACCTTCACGCCGGCACACTCAGAATTAAGTTTCGTTTACGAAGAAAACAACGATTGATGGTAAAGATGCAAAAACCTCAAATGTACATCATCATCTATCTGTTTCATGAAAATTCTCTGACAGTGTTGTATCCTCGAAAAAAACAAAGAATTTGGAAGCTAAACGTCGAGGCACAACAATATTAGTCATGCGTATCTTGGTAATTAAAATGTCTTTACAAAGCCAGTGTTTTGTTTCTCAAATGTAGTTAAAGGCAAGTTTGGTAATTATTTGTCAGTGTTTTACCCGTAGTATCATCTCATTCAGTTTCTTTCATCAATCATCATTTTTTCTTCCCAGTTAGTTATTATTTGAACAGATTATCATAATACCCAGATGCAACGTAGGAAATGTTTTCGAATATTGTGACGTAACTTCCTTTCTACTTTTGTCTTTTTTCCTTTTTTTAACACTGTTTCAGTGATAAAATATTCCTTTTCCTGTGTAATTGACGTCTTGCTTCTTTACTCATGTCTTCTAATGTAGTGCTTTCTGTGTTTCGTTCTCGAGTTTTGGGGTGTTTCGGTTCCTATTTTAGTGGCGTTCTATTTTATGGGGGTATTCCCTTTCAATTCCCAATGCACCTGGCTTTTCATTTCCGGTGATTCGATGTCCTGATTTTATCGGTGTTACGACTCAAACGTAGGTCTTGAAGTATCGCGACTTCCTGTTTCGACTTAAATTGTTTCTGTACCTGGATTATGCTATTTCGAATTTCGATTTTACGAACCCTAGATTTGTCATGGGTTCATTATTTCAGAGTTTCGCTTTCGAACCTCACTGCTTCTTCCTGTTTCGTGGTTTATCCCATTATATTGTTTTATATTGTAAATTTTATCTTGTAATTTATTGTTCTGACCGTTTCAGCTTTCTTTATTTTGTTCTGTCTCGAGTTCCTGTTTACGGTTTCGCTGTTATTTTTAGCCATGTTTTGACGTCATATGTGATCTGTTACCGAATAGACTCACGGAACAGGCTCATTTTGTAATTTACAGGTCTTAAATATGCTTTTAGGCGCCGCAACGACGGCTTTTAAATAAAAGTTTATTATCAATGTACGTTTTCAATTGTATGCCTTTAATGTTTACGTGTGTTTTCCCACATGTGAAGAGATCAATCTGTAATTAATTACACGCTTTGGAAACGTAAGTGCTTGTAACTAAGATTTTAAGATTTTTTTCCAGGACTACGATAAATTTGACACCAACCGAGTTCTATTTACTCACTGTTGGGTTTGAGCAATATTTGGAGAGGAAGAACTAGAAAACTATTAATACAGACTATTGCAAATTTATTCAAACTGAACGTTGTTTATGGATTTCAGATGTTCGGATGTTCGCCAAAGATCGGTACTCGATATTATTTCTTTGGTCCACTCATGTAACAAATTTTCAACGTCTTTGATTTTTAAGGCATCGCGGGCATAATCTGAACTTGTTATTTTAAGCACGCACATTGTTTAGCTCGAGAACAAGATTCCCTTAGAAACAACAGTACCAACAGCCTTTTTAAATACATAGAATTTGGGGATCCTAAATGCGTTCAGTAATTGTTTTGTAAGAAAACGACCGACACTAAATGTGATTAAATATTTAATTCTTCCCACTATCAGCTTTGCATTTGCTTGTCAATTGGTTGAGAGAAGATGACGTTTGATCAAGTAAATATGCATCTCGTCACCTGTTTGTCTAGGTAATCACATGATTTTTCTCGTGCAATTTGGAATAAATAAGTACGAGTAAATTTTTTCAAAGACAAACAAAATTGCATTAGCCCGTAGGGCGAGAGCAATTTTTGGTCTTTGAAAAAATTAACAAGTGCTTATTTATTCCAAATCGCACGAGAAAAATCAGGTGATTACACATCACTAATAAACATGAAGAAATACGAGATAGCTTGTCACAGTTATGCAGAACCGAAGCGCGCGCATCAAGTGCAAAAACAATTTATTCAAACCCTGCAAGTGACTTTGTCCGCTCGGTCAAAACAACCGCGTAAGATCAAAACAATAATATTTTCACATCTTTAAGGCGCAAAAAAGTTCAAAGTCCGGCTAAACAGTTCAAGGAATTGTTCAGTCTGTGTCCGAGTCACTTTCGATGAAATGGAATCGTTGTTTGCTAGGTTTGACCATGTTTGTTTTTTAATTTCGGCGTAGAATCGCTCGAGTTAAGTGTTTAGGTGGATCGGCTCGTATTTTCCGATTTCCTTGGCAATTCCCTTCTTTAAACACCACTTCTTCCAAACTGACAACCAAAAACAATGTTTTTTACAGTGTTTTCGTTGCTAGAGCTGTTTCTCAGCTGCTTTATGGTTGTTGCACTGGCGAAAGAAAACCTACTTAATACGCCGGCCATTGTTTTGCACGCAAATTTTCAGCGCATCCAAATGTTGCGACATCTAAGGCTCGCACTTGACTGGCTATCTGTGAGTTTCTTTGATTATTGACCAATCAGAATGTCTGGTTTGTTATACTTCTTTACACTGAATTAACCCCCTTCTGCACTGAATTACCTGAAAACTGCATTTATCTTAACCAATCAGAAATGAGTAATTTTTTTCATGTATATTATTAACGATGTTGTAGGGTGCATGCGCAAACGGAACGTTTTTTTTCCTGGAAAATTCTCTTTGCGTAATTTTTTAATTGATATTTTAAAATTTTACAGTTTGTAAGAGTTTGCTTATAGTATGAAAGATTAAAAAGCATTTATTGCCCCGGAGATTTCATATATTTTGAGCTTTAAATCAACTTAAAATATCTCATGCACTTGACTGACTTAGAAAGATATTAGCACTTTGTCATTACAGTTGTCACAGACGCTTGAAAAACCTCTCATCCTGTGCAAACAAATATCGGAGTAGAACGTAGTTACTAATCTTGAGCAGTCAGACGTTAATTAAAAAGGTTTTTAGTTATCATAGCTTCGTAGAAAAATAATGGAACCGAGTGAATGTAAATGAAAGCCATTTAAAACCAACAAAATTTCAAACTTCTTATGTTTCTAGCCAATGAAACACAAATGAGGTTGTATTCCTGATTGACAGGTTATATTAAAAACCTTTTAGAATTAACCTAATTGGATGGATACAAATTGGATCTCACTTTGCAACCCGTTTTTCGATCACGTTGTGTGGTAAATAGTTGTCTTTGGGTACACTGACACGTTCACTAATCAATTTTTGAAACGAGATCAGCTAAGTGCAATATTTCAGCTCGTGTCAGCATGACCAAGCTACCAGTATGTTAGTACTTGGTGGGTGATACAACATATGAAGCGAGAATTATCCCAGCCGCAGGTAAACCTTTCAAAATACTTCAAACAGATTTTATCTGTATAATTTCCTGTCCTTTACAGCGGTTGACACGCTTTTAATATAACCACTTGACACTTCTGGCTATTGCCGTTTATAAATTTGTGGGTAAATGTCGAAATCCGCTGTAAGGATCATACAATATCTGCTTTAAACGATTACCTGACCCCACTTTTCAATACTTCTCCACAGATGGATCCCTGGCTTGTTCTTGCTATGATTTTTTTCCAAGCTTCTTTCCTCTGCGAAGCTGCTACAAGTAGGAACAGTTCGTGCACGAAGATCTACGGCGAAAGTGGATTGCACGCGAGATGTACTATTGAAAGTGTGGAAGAGCTGTCGACGATTTTGCATAACCCAAATGATGCGAAATCTTTGTGAGTAGCCTTTTTTTTTTTCGTGCTTTATACTCAAAAGCTGTTGCGCTGGGGGTATTGACTATTCAACCCCCAAATCGGAAATTGCGTGTTTCTTTTTTCTTTTTATTTTCTGTTTATTTTGTTGTGTTTTGCCCCTCACAAGGATTTTTCATGTCTCATTGTCGAAAAATGTTTACCATCTTTCTTTTAGAAATCTAGTAGACTGATATATGCTTATCGAAACTTTATTACTAGAAATTCAGAGTGTTTATTTCATGTTGAAATTGTCTGTCTTTTTTAATACCTTGCAAAGTTTTTCAGGATTTTCTTGTTACGCTCTGACAAGTGTTTACCATCTCTCTTTGAGAAATCTGCCAGTTTTCCCAAATTTTTCTTGGACTGAGATCTAAGATGCTTGCTTATGCTACCCCATAACAATTCTGATTGTAAACCTTTTCTCGAAATTTTTGTCGGTTCAAGGTCAGAAAATAGTGGCAATTAATCATCCATAACAACCGTAATATGCTCCTTACAATATCAATGCATTTTCAAGAGGAGAAAGGAAATATAATTGTCGACAAAGGAATATAATTTTATTTACAACAAATTCACAAACTCTCCAAAATGATAAGGAATTGTATCAAGTACGGTTTCCAAGAATGAGGAAAGAAATAAAATATTTTCTTGAAAGTCCAGAGTCAACAGAGGAGCTATTTCAGATGACTTTCGATAAGACATAAAACTATAACGCTACATCGCCATCAGAAAGATTTCCTTGACAAACTCGTTGTGAAAGAAAATTCTTTGAAGGAGACGTTTAAGCAGAGAAAACTTCTCAGGACACGTTTCGGAAAAAACATATTCGAGAAGAATTTTTACCCTGAAAAAGTAAATTATGTTCTTGTGTGCCTTCTTTTTTTTCTTGACAAGTTTGGTTTGTTCAAAATTGGAATGTACGAGGATTCTTGAGGTGAACTGAAACCAGTTTCTTTCTCAATTTCATCTACACTACCTAGGAAAAACTATCTAAAGTTTTAAAAGAAAACGTGCCGGTGGAAAAAGAAGAATTATAAAAATTGTGCTTGGAGCGGAAAATCTATTCATGGTTTGTTTGTTTTGTAGATAGGAAGTCTTCGAAAAAATGTCAAAATTAAAAGCGTGGGGGACATGTAACATTCGTATGACGTCTGCTGTAGTATCAGATTCACCGCGAGCCTTTCTGTTGTCAAGATACGTGTTTTTGAAATCGCTAACTTAAATAACTAAACCAATCCAGTTAGCAACGACGACCATGTACGTTTATTGAACAAAGATTTAAACATGGAGCATGGATAGCCCGTAAGGCAGAACGAGTCAGCGCCGCAAGCTCGCGGTCGTCCAGGATACTGTTGTGTTTGATTTAGGCTAAGAATGGTAACAGGAAGATGGATCGATCAAAGACGAGGACTGTTGTCTCTTGCCCTGCCCTTCCGTTTTCTTTCCTCTCTCCTAACGCCCATCCTTTTAAAAGAAAATTTTTTCATCGTCTCAACAGTTCGTTGCTTAAAAAATCAAAACGGTGGGAAGCTTTACACGAGAAAATATTAAGCGCTCGCTTGGTAGAAATACGCCTTCAGCTCTGACATGAGATGCGTGGACAGACCCAAAAATTGCCCTTATTAAACTCTTTCCTTAATTGGATATGAATCTGAACACCTGTCATTTTGAGACCAAACGTTTTGTCTGTGACCTTAGAAACCTGATTTTAAGTTGTTTAGCTTTTTTCGTGCCATTTTAATAATGGAACCTCGGCACAGTCGATTTTGAGACGCGCACGGCGGCCAAAGGAAGAGTGCAACTTCTTCTGGTGGACTTTGACATCAACCAGTGAATTGGAAAGCTATCTTTTTTTGGCATCTTACGCTAAGAGAATAAAGATCTGTAGCAAGCGTTAGGTAAAAGAATCCTCAACTTTGAGCTGCCGTCCGCATCACAACTGAAAGCATCTTTCCTTTTGAGGCGAAAGCGTCAAACTTCTTTCACTTAATTCACCAATTAATGACTTCAATTGCTGCTTGCATTTTTGCAGGAGTATCTTCTCCAGTGACCTGGAAACAATTCCTGAAGGAGCCTTCAGGAATTTCACAAGTCTTGTCAATTTGTAAGTGCATTTTTTTTATTTGACATTTGTCGTTGCTGAAAAAACTACTCTTTTAGGTTTATCTGCTATATTTCACGATCACGCAGTCGTGCACACGACCATGATAATGCCCTAAAACACATCACGTGCGCGTTCTCGTGACTAAAAACCATTCTTGAAAGGCACATGCACATTCTCGTATGCGATCACGATCAAGTGCGCAGTCACGCACGCAATCGCGATAACGCATGTAATCACGATCATACTCACGCTCGCGAAATCCACATAGTCACGATTACGTGCACACACTGATCACCTGCACGTTGTAATTCCATTGAACTTATTTGCGATAAGAAATTTTAGATAGACCTTGCTGATATTCGTGTAGCTTCTGCGTGTTCAACAATCAGATTCGTGAGTTTGACTACAATCAGGTTATTACTTAGTCCAACTGATTTCACTGTCACTTTGTATTAAATTTCCAGGAGTTTACCCAATAACAGCATCCGCACCATAAAAGGTGGCGCATTCTCCGGTCTCAATCATCTGCAGCGTCTGTAAGTAAAATTTCTTTGTTGTCTGTTTAGCAGTTAGTAAAAAATTAAACTATGGCAAAAGCAGCAAAAAATACGTCACGGAAAACACGCGATAACTCGGTCTTACGACTCAGGGATAGGTCGCAAACAAAGTTATCATTGGGCGATATGGTCATTTTTCAGTGAAAATCAAAATTTCGTCACTGTCACAGAATTTTGTTACCGAAAGAAGTCGCTTAAAATCTAACTGGTTCAACTTGTGAGGCTGATCAAAGAATGCCATTTTAGAGTAATCTCGCGACAGTATCTTGCAGAGATCTGTCACACCAGGTATTCGTGTTGTGTGTGTGTGTGTGGTGGGAAATATATTTTTTGTTTGAATATTCGAAGACAATATTTTGTTTTTCCCAAACAAGAGTGGTGAACAATTTAAGTGATTTTTTTTTTACGTTCAATCTCTCTTGATAACAGAGAACTCTCTGGGAACCAGCTGATAGAATGGGAGGGAAATTTCACAAACAGTCTTCCGTCTTTGATTCTCTTGGATTTATCTGGGAATTCCAAGTTCGTTCTTCCGACCTTTCTGCTCAAATTGCGCATGCTCAAGGAAATTAAGGGAGTGACCTGGAACGACCCATGTGCTAATTGCTCTTTGGTGAAGAACCACACTCTGAAGGAAGGCGAGTTTAAAAACAATGAGGTTAATATAGAGACTTCCGAACTTCGAAAAGGAGATTACCTGGTTGGGAACATGGGACATTGTCGCGTAAACAGACTCGAGGCGAGCCAAGAGGTTGTGGAATATGCAAAACGTGGATTCTTTCCACGATGCCTCGAGATAAAAGCTTGTTTTGACAATGAAATTCGCGTCACCCCTTTACACCGTTGCTGGGACATCGATAACAAAATCTTAAGTATCGAGTTCTTAATCGCACCAATTGCCATGATCCTGAATCTTACAGTGATCGTAGTGACATTAACAACAAGAGTATTACGAAGAAATGTGACTATGTGTCTAACGAGCAATATGGCTCTTAGCGACTTCCTCGTCAGTCTTTACACACTTATCTTGGTCTGCACAAGACTGAAGCCCTACACAGAGTTTATGTTATTCATGAAGAATCTCTGTAATGCCCTTGGGTTTATTTGGCTCTCCAGCGCAATTGTTAGCATCAAGACGTCGCTCATTCTCACCGTGGAGCGGTATTTGGTAGTTGTGTACTGTATGCAACCCTCATTACGAATCACTCGGAAGATAGCGTTCATCCTTGTGTTAATCACATGGTGTTTGGGCGTGAGCATCGCTGTTTTGCCGTTGGTCAATATTTCTGTCTATGACGGCAATACATTCTGTATTCCTATTCGCCCGATCAAAGACATTCCCCATTCGTATGAGCTGAGTATTGGACTTTCCTTGTGGGGAATAGTCCTGTATTTCATCACCATACCCTTCTACATTAAAGTTTTTAAAACTGTGAAGAAAACGGAAAAAAAGGCTGGAATCAAAAGAGACGGAACCCTAGCAAGGAGAATCGGAGCTTTAGTCCTTAGCAACATGATCTTTTTCTTGGTGCCTATCGTCATCGCGTTTCTGTGGCTTACGACGAACATTCAAGAGGTGATGTCCCCGCAAAGTAGAGAAATCCTCACGGGCGTTCTACCAACCATCCTTTTCAGCTTTAATTCACTTATTAATCCCCTTCTTTACGCCTTCAGAGCAGAAAAATTCAGAAAGGCCATCAAGATTAAAATAGATTATATATGTCTTCGTAAAGGCCGTAGCACGTCGTTGACAAGTTCGCTCTCGGGCAGACTCCGAGGCCCGACAGTAAGCTCCAACAATGGCGGTGGAAGTCCAGGCAGGCAAACCCCTGAGTTGAGGACTTCACGCAGTGTGTTAAGCTTGACGAAGATATAGTTTTCCAGTTGAACTGGCAGTCAAGGAAGGAGCTCTCAGAAGGTCAACTTCTTGGTATATCTAGGCGTAAAAATACTGCGACATCTCTTACGAAGGACCATCAGGAGAGAATATGCTTTCCTCTCCTCAACTCTCCTCAATTTAAAAGACACGGTAGCTTAACTTATTGAAGACTGGAAATGAGTCTGAACCCAATCCTAGTTAGGTGTGATTCAATAATGAAAAGAACAGGAAAATAGTTAATGATGAAGAAATGTTCTTAAAAAAAAACGTTTTGAGCTTAATTATAGGTTCCAAAATTGTATTTCGATTGCGAGACTATATCATGTTGGACTCACACTATGCGTTTGGTTTTCTCAATGTTGGATTTTTCTAAATACTGATTAATTCCAGGTCAAGGGCTTGTAATGATAGCACTGTATTGAATGTTTACCCGGAAAAGTATAACTTAGTCGATTTCTGGCTACTATGCGCTTAGTTTGCACAAACTTTAGATGGAACTGAATACACTAATCTCTATGACAGCGAGGGCAACGAGTTTTCAAGGGGGTGTTAATATATCCAGCGAATTGAATAATTTTGTTAATAATTGTAAACTTGTGCAGTTTACATAGGTTTTCATTGGTCAAGAAACTCGTGCCAGTCTCCAAACCTTTCATTTGGCGAGTTATTACAGTTGAATATCGTTTATGGTAAATTAAGTATCGTTAGATGGACCAATCAGAATTCTTTTTGGGCTATATCGTGTATAAATGTTTGGGTCTAGTCTCCTAAGCAGCCGCATTTTCTTTAGGTCACGCAGCGCGCGCACCACCAATTACGTTGCGTGACATGTGGGAGCTTTGATGGATTGAGAAATAAAACTATTAATCATTGCATGCCATTAATAATCCGATAAATCAACATAATTAGAATTAAATAAAGTAGCATGGAAAAATTATCATCTAATGGGCTCCTTTTATCTGCCATTATTTTAAGAATTGAAGATTGAAAATGTGTTTGTCGTCAAGTATTCAGTGGCGCTATTGATACGTTGCAATTAGGGACTGCAGCAAACACACCGATAAATTCTCAAAATTGAATGAAATAACCAGCGGTGTCCTAAATACATAAGAATTAATTTACAGTAATGACATACAAGGTCAATGAAAATCAAACGAAGAAAAGGCAGCAAGAACATGCCTGACGGTTAGGATACTAGTACGAAACGACACTCGAGGGAAAATTCTGACTGATCATAATCGACGCGAAAAGTATTTGATTATACCCATACCGCGAAGAGGTTGGAGACTAGCAGACCGCTGACCGATATTGCAGCAGGGACAAAAAAAGTACTGTGATTGTTGACTTAAGGCCCAGTGGTGGGAGAGGGAGAGGGACTCGTTACTTAACCACGTTTTCTACGGAGACATTCTCCCCTTAGGTTTAAATCAACCTTAACACTTCTATCCACAGTCCAGTATTAGGCGGTCAGTTGTTAAAGTCCCAAAATGTTTACCCATAATCACTGTAATTTTCAGCTCCATTAGCGGTCGCGGTCATCCTTTACCAGGTCCCTCCGGCCTGTTTTTATCGTTCTCGACCAGCTGTACTAAGGGTCACTGAAATTGGTACCACTCAAGTAATACAAAGAATAATGTTTCAAGTGATTGAAATCCATTTTTCTGTCCAAAAATCAAAGTAAGTAGTGTTTTTAAGCGAGTTTTTTGTACATTAAGTGGTAAATTGTATCGAGAATTCTCATTTATTGCTTATCTTGAAAGTGAAAGGTTAAAAGACACGCTGTTGGAGGAAGTTCTTCTCTTTTCTTTTTTTCTGTCTTTTTGGAGCGATGTCTCTCTTTTCACTCTTCCTTCCTCCCTTCACTCAGCCGGCCTTCACGTCAATTGAATTTTCTGCAGGTTTTGCTTTTTTTTCCCCCAGGTATTAGTACACATTACATGTAGTCGAACATGACGTACTAAATAGACAATTTCGTTTCTCAAGGCGGAAGTTTGCAGACCATGTCTTCAATGGAAGCGTTTGGCTGCTTCTCTCGCAGTCGTTCGATTATTTGAGACACTCTCTCCATGGTAGATACTTAAGGCAGTCTGCAAAAAGATTTTGACGTACAATGGCAAGTAATCCCCAAAATAACTCCTTACAAACTGCCGATGTAGACTGCAGAACAGACCCTGAGAACGACACTGCAGAAATTACTAAGGCAAGTGACTTGATTTTTCTTTCACTGTTAAATAACCAAGCATCTATAGATTTGATTGCAAACGTATTGCTCTCTAGTTTTGACAATTTTCAGCTTCCAAGATCAGATGAAAAATGCTTAGGGCATTTTTAAGTATAAGCCTCTCGTATTTAGAGCCGTAAGTAAATATATCTACAGTGGAACATCACTCGCTCGATGGCTGTCTCCTCCTCGGACGAAAGTAACGAAATTAGAAAATTGAGTCTGTTGCCAGAGGGTTTCGCCACATGTGAATAAGCACGTAAACATTTTTTCCTCTAAGCTGCATCATTAAGTGTTTAAATTTAATCTTAAGTTCGGTGTGTAACATGCATGAGCAGCCTTTCTACTTCATCTTTTCGATAAGCTTGTAAGTGCTACTGAAAGCCTTTTTTCAATTTTTGCCGCCAAGTGCCAATCTTTGTTGCGAAAAAAAGGAAATCTCAAGCAATCAATAATAAAAAGATACAATAAAATGAGATAAACAGATAAATCATCTACAATATGTTTTCGCGAAGGATTGTTAGAATTAAAGAAGAGAAAAATGCCAGTAATGAACAGTATGTATAGTATGTTATATTTTAAAGAGGTATGTGAAAATACAGGCTTATGAACTAGCTGGAGGGTGTTATCTTGATGAAACCCAAATTCTCCAGTCTTGTTTAAGAGAAAATGTATAGCATTCAGTGTGGAGAATTACTCTATGGATCTTGAGAGTTAAAGCATAAAGATCATACAAGTCATTATGGTAAAAATTGTGGTAGCTTAAGGTTGTGTGCTGTTACCAGTAAAGGGTCCCAGAAAGTTTAAGCCACACCCAGATGGTTTCCCTCAGAAACTAGGGTTTATATTAACCCTTTCACTACCAAGATCTCATTGGTAATTCTCCTTACTGTCCTCCATACAATTCTTATGATATGAGCTTGGAGAATTTGACATTAGATCAACTAACAATCCCCCAATATATATTGTCTTTATTCTCATCTCAATGTCTGCCTGATATTACAGTTTTGATATTGTAAGGAGAAATTCTATCTTGGTCACTTCTGGGAGTTCAACGGTTAAAACTCTGGTATTTTAAAATGCTAGTCTACCCCATTCTCTTCATGGGGTTTATTTCATTACAGTTTGGTGACAAAGGGTTTTGCTTATGTCATCAACTGAACCAACTCTCCTTTAAATACTTTTTCGAAAGAATTAAGAGTAGGTTTCAAATAGAACGTTTTATTGCCAGAAAGAATAATAAACTTGAGATCCATTACAACAAATGGAAACCCCTCCTTCAACTGATAGAACAATAGCTGAACTAATTTATTATTTATATCAATACGCGATGCCTCTTTTTTTTTTGCTTTTTTTTTCTTTTATTTCTTTCTTTCTTTTCTTTTATTCTCATAGTCCAGTGTAGTGGTATTTTCTTTGTGTAATAGAGTAGTGTAATGTAAATTTATGCATGTAGAAATTTGTGATGTATCTTGCGTACTTGTAAAAACTGTAAAAACCCAAAATCAAATAAAATACAAAAAAAAAAAAAAATCAACTGAAGCAATAATTTTTAAGATTTATCATTTCAATCTCTGTAACAGCCTGGTACTGCCAGCATCTCAGTTGAACAAGAGTCTAAAGTCACTGATACCAGCATACAAAATATTAACAAAGAAGAATCCTCCAATGTGGCTGAGTCTCAGGAAGGTCAATCTTTAACAGAACAACAAGGTGAACAAGCAACAGACCCACCCATTTCTTTCAATGTCAAATCTTCTTTGAACAAGAAGGACTTGGTGGATCGTATCAAAGGTGTCATTTATGGAAACTGTATCGGAGATGCTATAGGACTTTTAACAGAGTTTATGACTAAATCTGAAGCTGCAAAGGTAAATTGCAACTTAGCAAATAATGTCTCTATATGTATATATAAAATATATGTAAGTGTGTGTGTGTGTGTATGTATGTATAATTATGTATACCTGCAAAACTTCCAGTCAGAGTGAAATGCAAATAAAATTTTTCTAAATTTTATTACCCATATTTCTGAAAATCCAACCATTTCTGAACGCCATCAAAGATTTTTTGGGGAAGGGGAAGCCACATATCTTGGTGTCATCTTGAAAACCAAGGTTTTATCCTATAAGGTCTCTTTCTGATTGCATTTAGTCATGCCTCACATGTTAACCATCAGTATGTTTATTCTCCATACTGCTCTCTAAACATTCATTTCATACTGTTAAGGAGAATTTGTTTTTATCAAACTGTTGGGAGTCAACCTTCTTTAAGTGACAACTTTCACCCTATTTTGCTATAATTAAAATAAATTTCAAATGAAAAAGCAAAAAATCATTACTTAAGGTAAAGTTGTGAAATTGGAAAATTGTAGCAGAAAATAGTAGAATCAAAGAAAGACTTTAAAAACTTAAGTGGTAAATGGGAGATTATTAACCCTAAATCAGATATGCCATTCCCTCTATCTAGCCATAATTACACTTGTCTCCTTTCTTCACCTCCCTAGACTCTATTAGTCAGTAATAAGCCTTTATTCTTGTATGATTCTTACAGATTTACAGTCACGGAGGCATTGTAAATAAAGTTAAGGGATATTTCAGTACAAGTCAGAACAGGATACATTTGGAATATGGAATGAAGAACAATGATTCTCATCGGTGCAGATGGGAAACTGGAGACTGGACTGATGACTCAGATCAAATGATTTTGATTTTGCAGTCTCTGTTGGACAACAAAGGAAAGGTTAAAAATTTTAACATTAATACAGTCATATGATCCTCTAAATTTGGGCTGGTTTTAGAAAGAAACTGATTACAAATTAAATCCTTCTGCACTGAGTGCCAGTGACCTTCTTTGAATATGGAGTGGAAGCTGTACTGGCCTTGTGGTTTAAGTGCAGCTTGCACATTGGGCTTCAGACTAAGAGCTCTGGGTTTGACCCTTTGTGACATCAGAGTGGGGTGCTCTTGGACAAGACATTGCACTCGAACATTGTCCCTCTCTACTCAGAAATTATATTGGGCAGTAAACTGTCTGGAAACTTGATAAAATGCTAGGAGGCGGGCAGAGGGTATCCTGCAAACCTCCATGCAGGGAGGGGGGAGTAATCCTCCTAGTCACCTCATTCTGTAACAACCGGGATAAGAGATGGACATTTGTAATCAGTGTTGGGGGAGGTTGGGCAAAGGTAAAATAAAACTAATTTTAGTGTAAAATTGTTTGACGAAATAAACATGCCCACACACTTCAACCAAACAAAAAAGGTTACCACTTAGGTGTATGAAATAAAACCACATCCAAGATGATGTGGTCCATCTTGAAGCTCTACTGCAAAGGGCCCCCCCTGGTCCAAGTGAAGACTCTAAGACATAAAGAGCTCTAGAGTGACTGAGGTAAACCACCTTAAACGATAAAATATGTGAAGTATATTTGAATACTGATTGGGAGTATTGGCTGTTTTATTTTTTGCAGATGGTCCCCCTTGATTTTGCCAAAAAAATGAAATATTGGAGCAGGAGGGGTTTTCCAGAGCTGGGTGATATAGGTGGAATGGGAATTGGCAGCACTACATACCGTGTTTTACATCATCCTGACTTTCTTACTGATCCACACAAGGTACAGATGAATAATCATGAAATAGTCAGGAAGTTGCCCTGGCCTGAGTAATAAACCCTTTCATCCTCAAGATCACATTAGTAACTCTCATTACTGTGTGCCTTACAATTCTTATGATGTTAGTTCTGAGAGTTTGGTATTGGATCAACTGATGATCTCCCAAGTGATAGTTTTCTTTATTCGCATCACTTGTCTGCTTGATTTTGTATTGATATTGTAAGGAGAAATTCTGTGTTGGTCACTCATTGTGGTTTTAATGTTAACAAAGGTCTCGAAAACACAAGCCAGCAAACTATTTCAGAGCAAACTGGCATCACTATGTGCGATTGATACAAAATAAAGATGAAAATTAAGAACAAGCTGCTGAGGCATCATGGTCTTACGTATCTACAGAAAAACGTACAACTGCGGAATGGACTTAACAACTGGTTGAGGAATAGCCTCAACAATGAAATGGAAGGAGAGACGGAAAAGGGGTGGGGGGGGAGGGGAAATTTTAGCTTCTCATATAAACTTATCGTTTATCCTCTGCTCTTTGCTCTCAGGCAGCCGAGTACGTTTGGGATTCTTCAGGTCGCTTTGTAGCTCCAAACGGAGGTGTCATGCGCACTTCAATTCTAGGAGTTCATAACTTTGGTGACATTAATGTAGTGATAGAAAACACCAAGGCGGCTTGTAAAGTCACCCATGCAGACCCAAGATGTATTGCGTCTTGTGTCGCTGTGACAACAGCCATTGCAATGATGTTGCAAGGAAAGTACTTTGTGGAGGAGTCTGGAAGCTATGACGTTGAGGCATTGATAGAGACGGCTTGTAGTTATGCCAGTGCTACACTTGAAACTGAAGAGCAGGTAATTTTCGATAATTTGCTATGTAGCACCTCGAAGAAGCCTCGTGAAAGCTGGTGGGAAATGTAACCGTTGCGTATCCTGATTTTCATATAGTGCTTTATGCCAACCATTGAAGGAATAACTAACGGGCTGTTACCGTAGCTTAAAGGGGGTAAGTTTCTAAAGAAACTGTGGTGCTGTGTCGGTGTGAGAGTACAACAAGGTAATTTAGTTTTATTAACTGAGTCGATGAAATTAACTGGCCACCTTAAAGACTCTAAAGATGGCGTTTGAAGCAGTAGCCCTTGGTCAGAGCGACTAGCTTTATTCAGCCCTTAGACAACCAGGGTATGCACTCCAATTTGTGCAATTTGCCATTGTCCAATTAAACACTCCTACCAGCTACTAAGGCTTCGTGGTTCTGTGGTGAACAGATGCTAGTTCCCTGAAGTACGCATGCAAGCAAAGAGTTAAACACTCCTTCCCTAAGCAATGCTGCCTATAAAAGCGTCTCCGAACCTCACGCTCGGCTTTCTTAGTGACGGCTATTCAGGCCTCTCTTGAAATTGTTCCTCTAAATGTGAATTGTACTCTCCAAACCAATTCATTTTTATTTCTGGCACTTAAAAGTATATATGAAATTATTACTCTAAATGCGTTCTGAGATTCGTAGTAACTAAAAGTGGGGAATGTAGAGAATTGACGTCCAATTAAGTGCCAATGAGGTAGGGGGGGGGGAGATAAGAAGCAAGTCACAGAGCGCTATTGGTTAATCAGGTAATATGCTCCGACCCCCACTCCACCCCCCCCCCCCCCGGCGACTTAGAGCATCAGCACGTTGCTTGTCAGTTGGTTAAAACCAGAGTGATGACCTTGTCTCGTAAATTGGTTTTTAGGAAGAGGGTTTGAAAAAGCACGTGTTTGCTAAGTCATTGAAAAATCTACAACTTGACGAACATGGCAAAATAGGCTACACTTACAAATGCTTAGGCGCTGGAATTTGGTCATTGAGGCAAGATGATTTTCGTGCTGCTATAGAGGATGTGGCATTTGAGGTACGTCTGACGCCTGGAAGCAATCAATATCTTATTGGATTTTTGTTGTTAAAAATTATCGTTTTGATGAGTGTAAATGAATTGTAGTTTCTACGGAGACTTTGTCTGAATTGCTAAGGGGAGTATGAAACATCCTCTTACTTTACGAATATTGTGTCTCTATGTGTAAAATATTTTAATCTACTACTCATACCACCACTGTACTTACTAAAGAGAACTTTGGGAGTTTGTAAGAAAAATGTTCACGATACTCAGAAATTTTGTGAGTATCTTTGAAGATACTGGTGCGATTTTATTTGATATATATATAAGAAAGTCATTTAAGCGTAAATCTTGATTTACTGCAAAATTCAGTGAAGGTTAAATCAACACGTATTTCTAACTGGTTCTGTATATTTTCTTTTTTCACGCACTAAATTACGGACCTACATTTCTTCTCAGGCTGGAGACGCTGACACAAATGGCGCTGTAGCGGGGGCGCTGTTAGGCTGTAAACTGGGTGCCAGTAAACTGCCGGAGTCTTGGCTCAATAACTTGCTAAATAAAGCGTGGCTAGATGAGAAGATTGAGAGGTAAGTAGTACGTTATGGAATTGCTGAAAGGTTCTGAACACTTTTAAAACAGAGCCCACACAATGCAAAGAAAATTGCTGTGCATTTCAGGCAATAAATCCCTCACACTAAATCTCGAATGGTGTACACGTGGAACAAGACAAGCGCGATCAGACGCGCGATCAGACACGCGTGCTGCTATAGCTGGTGCAGTACGTCACGTGCGATGTCACGTAAAAAGTGCAATTAATAAACTGGCTAAGCTGATAACATTTGATAAATCATCACAAATACTTCCGAAAATGTCTGTAATATAAATCTTTATAACTGTGTCAATACTGCCGTGTATACGGGGATAATAATTCGTACCTTACATAGGACGCGAAGTGTACTGTTCCTAGGAGCGCGGCTTACTAAGCTGCGAAGTACTCTTACAAATGGCTCTCGGTTGCGCGAGTGGTGGCGAGCGCGGGAAAAACGCCCAAACGCGGGAAAAATTGCGCTTGCACAATGTAAGTTTGCGCCTTACTTAAGCCGCGATGCCATTAATACCAGTGGTTTCGCGTCTAGTAAAAGCTGCGGCTTGTTAAGACGTTCTCAATCCTTCCCATCCTACATAAGCTACGGCTTTGAAAGTGGGAATGTACCATTTTATACTGTGAGTTTGCGTCTTATGTATACTGAGGATTGTTGTCCGCGTAAAATCGGCCCTAGTGTTGTAAACCTTGCTTATTACACTTAGTTGGCGTAAAGTCGGCGGAAAGTAACGTTATATCATTTATATATATATATATATATATATATATATATATATATATATATATATATATATATATATATATATATATATATATATATATATAACTAACTGCAGACAGTACTGTTTCGGCCTTCTGGGCCGCATCAGTGCAGTGCTGATGCTAGGATGGAGGTAAGACCATATAGCCACCCCAAGTGATCTCACATATGTGGGATCATCTAAGCTATGCCATATATATATATATATATATTTTTTTTTTTTTTTTTTTTTTTTTTTTTACATTTTCAAACAAAGTAATTTTACCTTTTTTAGGTTCCTGGCTCTTCTTGGTCTGAGTGAGTGAAGAATGAAAAACAGCGCTTTATTGGACACTTAAAATCCAATTTTAGATTCTCTTCAAAAGTACTTCATATTAGATCCGAGCAGATATTTCTAAAATTTAAAGGGAATATGTTTTCTTAACTTTTGACATAATATTGTTTTTGTTTTTGGATTATTATGGAATGCGCATTGATACTATTCATATGTTGATTTGCGCAGTACAAGCCCTAAATTATTATTTACATTTCAAATTTTAACTTCTAGGTGTAAAAAATAAAGAGATTAGTGCCTGCGCCAGAAAATCAACAGTTTTAGCTTCATGTCAATGTTCTAACACACCTGCACACCCACACACACCCACCCCCTCTGAGAAGTATTATGACAGAAGTCATCAAACTCAGGTAACAGTTTAAGTATGTTCCCTACAAATGGAACTAAAAGTGCTAGATTAATGGGGGACAAAATACGTAAGTAGAGCACTACTTAATATATATGGAAATGTAGTTAGTGTATGAATATATTAATAAAACTCTGGATGTAATCCAAAAGCATGTATCAAGTGAAATAACTTTTCCACAGTTCAGAAATTCCTCAGGTGAATTAACGACAGTCACCTGAGAAAGCAAAAGGCAACCTATCAAGATTGATGCGTAATGAAAAGATGGCGCGCAAGGTAAAAGAAAACGTAGACATAGGCGCATAGAGGAGAATAAGAAATATAAATTATAGGCGTAAGAGAGAAGAGGCAATTCGAGGAAAGGCGCAAAAGGGGACACATTCTTGGGATAGAGTGGACGAAAAAGAAAACCTTTTGAGCTCACGTTCATTCCATGTTTGCCTCAAGAAGCGCGAGAGAGTTGGGGACGAGTCACAGTCGCACGTGACAAAGGGTACGACAAGAAGGCAGTTATGCCCAGGCTTCCTTTCGGGAAGACTTTGGAAAAGTCAGTCTATGTGTAAGAGACGCGAAATAGAGAAACACACAGCAAAGAACCGTTTTATTTTTATTTTTCTTGCTCAAGCTACTACAGCACTTAATGGTGCTACGTAAATATACGTGTTGTTGTTACATCTTGACGCACTGCTCAAGAGGAATCTTAATGCCTGGGAAAATTGTAATCTCTGTAGTCTTCTGGCATACTAATCCATCCATACAGCCACAGCGATGTAAATCCTGAAAAAAGGAACACATCCAACAACCTTTTCATGCGATTTACGAGGCGAAAATATTCTAGAATAAGGCTAGCCGTATTTGTGCGTGCGCACTGTAGATGACTTAAAAATGATACCATAAGCGTGCGTTGGATATAAGATTGTAAATAGCCAACCAAGATTATTTGTTGGTCGTGTCATTTTGTGTTGTTTTGGGTTAACCGTAACCGTAGACTTGCCAAAATTATAACCGTTAGCCGAAAAAGCCATTACCCTCATGAGACCCCTAAAAATGAAGGGTAACGATGAGAGAAGATTTAAAGAGATTGCAAAGAAAGCCCAGGTTTGGATTTTAGTACCTTGAAGTTGCAGGCGCCGTCTTCTAGGATTTTGGGGAGACAGCGCTGGATCACAATTGGACAACAGAAGTTTGGGGCGCAATCAACGTCGGATTGACATTTCTAGTTTACAAAACAACAAAAGTGAGCCTCATACTCAATTATACAGTAGGATCTGGGTTTAATATTACCCTACATTAATAAATAGTTACCGTCAAACGTGCCGTTCAAAGTGAGTGTGGGTTCTTCCAGGAAAGGAGCTGTTGATGTCGTCTTTATCAGTTCAAAATAGCAATGATTAGTTAAGTTTTTGGCTTTTATTGTTTTGATTTCCATTGGAAGGTAAACTGTCATTTAATCTTTATTCTCTTCCCCTGAATTCGATATCATCTCGCACAATAGAGAAACACGACTGTCTCTGGAAACGAAACTTGTGGTTGGGGGTATGGTACCTTGAGTCCAAGGTTCGTCCATACTTTCACCTATTCGCACCTTTTTTTTCTACCCACAAAGGAATCTGGGACAGGGATTAGGGTGCGCTAAGGCGCTTGGGAAGGAGAGAGAAAAAGTGGTTCAGTTTCGCTTTCTCCTTCCGTCATTCCCTTGGTGGAACACGAGCCCGCTTAATCCTTCCCATCAATCACTTCACGAATAAGGAAAAGCGACTGGGTACGAGTCTGAGGCTCGTCACCAGAGCTGATCCACTTTGCGCTTATTCCCCTGGATGTGTTTGCGACCGCCTTGGGAGGCGGCTAGTTTCAATTCCTTCGTATCGCAATGATCTGAAGGAAGATCATTTATTTCATATAGGGTGGTATGTGGACACCCCTCTTAGCTACGCTCCAGTTACCGTGATAATTCCCAAGAAACGCTTGACTCTGTAAGCTGCGTTTGCTGCATTGTTCTGCTCCTCGGGGTCCACGTTGATGGTCTCGATATTAATCTTCTCATCGTCTCCCATGCATTGCTTGACTGGAACAGTTTTGCCATCCACGATCATTTGTTTGGTTAATCTGCACGATAGTCCGGGTTGGCAAGAGCAATCAAGCCCCTGTGGAAGAGAAAATAAACCGCAATCAAAGCTCATTAGAACAGGTGTCGCGAAACCAATTCATACGAATCAGTGCGCCACGACGGCCATTCTCGACCCAGGAAAATATCCCGATGAGAAATCAAAGTAAATTATTGTTAGCGGTCTGCAGCGCGGGAAAGCAGAAGTGTTCAAATTGCGATTAGTTTTACCTTTGGTTTTGATTGGTTGAGGAGATGGTAGGAGTATTTTAGACCAATCATAGAGCGATGTAACGTATCACCAATGTCGTCCTGATTATGTGCAGTTTCTTTTTTTTCTCGAAGAAGAAGCAAATTCATGAAAATTCCATTTACTATTCTAAGATGATTACCCCCATTTTCAAACTCACCTCATTGTTGCAAGCCTCAAGCCTCTTGAGATTTTCACATGCCTGGAAAATGATGATAACACGAATACATTTTTTATGGAGATAATTTGGCCACCGTAAAGAGTTTCGAGCCTAGCCCTTCGTGAAAGTCAAAAGCAAATATCTATATCGACAATAAAACCTGTTGCACTTTTTCAGCAGATCAAAATGTAATATTTTACGTCCTATTTAAACAATTGTTGTTAGATATGAATCAGCTCGTGATAGAAAAGAAATGTTGCAATCTACAGGTTTCGCATCTTAAAGGAAAAAAAAATTTTCAATCTATCTGTAATGATATTATTATTTAAGTCTATGTTCATTTTGCTTTTTCTTAAATGTTGAGGTTTCCAAAGTCTAAATTAGATTTATTAATTCTTGCGAACAATTTGTTCATCATAGGCTGAGCTATTCGATCATCACTATAGAAAGTGAAAGGGACGGATCTTGGCGGTTGTTAGTATTAAAGATATCCAGCAGATATTGTGGCAAAAAAAAAGGGAAAATCATGAACTAAGTCTAAAGCAATCATTAGTTTTACGCTTCACAATTAGTAAAGTCTGACATAAAATGATCCGGAAACTTACCGCAGAAACAAGGGCAAAGCAGATACTTAAAACAACAAAAATCTTCATAATTTCTGACTTGAAGAAATCAACGTAGAGCTTGATCTTGTTGAGAAATTCGCAATTGGTACAGATAAGCTCTGAAAACTGTATATATAGCTTTTCGTCTCAAGACACAAAGTTGTGCGAGTGTTTTTAAATGCTAAGTTCAAACGAAAAAAAATTTCGGTTTGAAATGAAGTTTATACAACTGCCTGGAAAAAGCTATCGTAATTTGATATATCAACAAAACTTTCTCGCAATAATTTAATAACTTCATTGTTGTATTTTGTCACAACACACGCCTTTCACAAACCTTCTCGTTACACGACATTAAAATGTGTTAGAAATTGAGCGCTTGGTTTATTCTTATATTTTCAGTGGATTTCTCAACCATTTTAAGCCTTCGGTAATATTAAGCAAGGAAACTCTTCACAAAACAAGAACTTGAAAAACAAGCACTATAATTTTTACAAGAAATATGAAAAGATAAATTTAATAAATACTTTTATCAGCTGGGAAAATTCAGGTCTTGCCTTCAAAGAAACCGACTTAAAATATACTTGGTGATACAAAGATAATTTTTATTTTATTTTATTTTCAGCTGCAGTTTATGCTCAAATTTGTCCAACAATTGAGGATCAATACCATTTTGTTGACATAATCTAATGGCAATTTTGTCAAATCTTTGGTAAGTTAGCACAGATGTGTGAAACAGTTTACTTTTGAAACATTATTTGTTATCAAAAATTTCAAATGTAAGGCTATCCTTCGAAAACAGAACGGCTCTCTGAATTTTTAGGGATTCTGCGGCCAGAAATTTCATATTTATATCAGTCACACCTCCTTCTCATATATAAAAATATGCTTGGTCGAGTGATGGGTTTGCGTAGCTAATCAGCTGTCACATTAGTGCATCGCTTTATCAAACTTCATATGCTCCCTTTTGAAAATTATCTCTATCTGTGTTATGGAGAAAAAAGGTTTCTGACGAATTCCTCCGCTAAGACAGAAGCCCGAAAGACAAGATTGAAAGGGTATTCCAGTTGCTACTGTAGCTAAAAATTACCCTTGCTCATTTTGGGTTGAAACTCAAATGCGCACGTGCAGAAACGAAAATTGCACGAAACATTTTTCATTGCTCTGAAACTTAAACCTCAGTTCATACTATCAGTGGGAAGGAAATATTCAGCCTTTTTTTTTTTTTGGTTTAACACATTTATTTTGGGTTTAACAACCAAATTTTCTCTATCAGTGTTTACGCATCCACAACTCCAGCCAAGCACCATTTTAAGCATCCATACACTGCCTAAGGGAGAGCTTCGTTTCTGTGATAGGAAGCGTGATGTGAGCAGTCTCCTTACATTCTAGTCTATCTGCGCAGCCGCACTTATGTATGCCCTACAGAACAAACAAAAAGCATAATTCTATTACATCACAAGTTTAAGGAGGAAACATTTTGTTGTAGTTGCTATGAACCTTGTTACCATAGGATCAATATTGTAAATTGTGAAGCCAAACGCGAGAGAAACTCATAAAGAACGCGTTCTGCTGATTACTCGACCCAGACTTCGCGCAGAGAACGAATTCCACAGAGAAGCCAAAATTATCAGCGACCAGTTATAATTTATTGCCTGAGGGGGGGAGGGGGAGGGGGAGAGTAAGAGAGTTTGTTAGTTTGTTTTCTATTGGTGACGATTGATCCCCCTTCCCTTCCCCTTGAAAACCATGTGATCCTCCCAAACATTCTCTACCCCCCACCCCAGGAGATAAAATTTGACCGGTTTCAATACGTAAGGAATAAAAATCCTATTAATGTTATCACTTACCGTTAAAACGCAGGTGAAGAATTTCTTGAGTTTTGGAACACATCGCTTATTGAAAGCGCAGCATCTGTTGTAACTGCAATCTTCTTCGGTGAGGCATCTCTAATTCATGAAGCAAAGAAAATTTCGTGACGAATTAGCGCTGCTCCAAATGTTTTCGTTGAAGCCAAGTTTCAAACTTACGTTGAAGAATAGCCAGCGCTTTATCCTCATGGGTGCATCCGCTGCCTGGTTATCAAGGTCGATCGACTCCACTTCGATATCCACATCTCCCGGCATGCACTGCTTGACGGGAGTCTCGATTCCATGTTCTATCACTTTCTTGGTGAGAACGCAAGAAAGACCATCCTGGCAACTGCAGTCTCCTTCCTGGGCACAGAAGAGGAGATGCGAGAGAAAAAAAAGAAAACAAAAAGAATCTCAGCTCATGACCTATACTTCAAGAGGAACTCAACATATCGTTCGTCGTATGAAGAACGAGCTCAACGAAGAAAAAGTGTTAAGAAGGCCTTTTCTGTGCCTTGCGTTGTTTCTCTATCTTGGAGGCATCGGTTTTTGTTGTCTTGCTCTTTGAAGGTACAATTATAAGTCGTAGAAAAATGGCGCAAAACTATTGTGACCTGGGTCGCTAAGGATTTATTTTTTGATGGTGTTACTGGGCAGAACGCTACAAAATACGGGTCTCTTCGTGACAACTATATGAACCTAATCCGAGATAGAATTGTTGGTAAGTTCCAAAGAGTTGGAGCTAACAGACTTCTAAAAGAGAACCCTAGCCTTAATGGTATTGAAAAATCTAATTTCATCTGACTTATATGTTTACTCACCGGCTTGTTACAAACTGAAAGTTCAGGAAGTTTTGAACATCCCTGTAAATTAATGAATATGTACAAATGAGTATGTGGAGGGACTGGAATGGGAAATTTACCAACCAGGATCAAACAAAAACAACAACCAGAACAAAACAAGTAGCATAACCATTTTCCAAGTTTGCCCAAGTTTCAAAAAAAGTTCGTTTTACCGGCTTGTTTCCAGTTTTCCTCGAATGACTTCGTAAGATAAAATGGACAGAGTTCAAACGTTAATTGAATCTCTATAAAGTATTTAAAAATGAATTATTCAGAGATTTAGTAAAGAAGAAAAAAACGCGTTTTTCTTACAAATATTCTGATGCAGTTTGATAGAATCAAGCTCAGTTTTAGCGGTATTTGTCTAAAATTGATTTAACAGATGATGCAGAAACATATATCATAAATTCCTCGAAACTCACCAAAGCAAGTGAAATGCTTAAGCTCAAAATCAGGATAGTAGTCTTCATGTCTTCCCCGCTTGACTGGAAGAGCCTAAAGTATAGAAAGATTTAGTTCACACTCTAATGGGGCATTCTGACTGAGACGTTGTTTTTTATACTTCACTATTTTTAAAACAATCTGAAGGACAGCATTTTCACAGGATTCATTCAAAGCAAGAGTACTTTAAGCATCGTGTGTAAACGAAAATTGTCAATGTAACACTGTGTTTTTCCAACTGTTTGTTACGCACACAACGAAAGGGTCATCGAAACGTAAGCGTTTGGAAACGTTGATGTCAGACAAGTGTTTTGCATCGTGTCCGCGCATAATAGTATTATTTCATGTGTCGTAAGACAAAATTAACATTGTAAGGTAGTACTCGACACCTCTGCTATACAAACACATCTGTATATTGGAACAAAGAGTCCTTTGCACGATAACCTTTGCACCGACTAAAGGTTGTTTAAGCCAAATACCGAAATCCCTGGACTGTACTTTTTTAAAGTATCAATCCATATCGAGGAGGTTTTTTTTTTTGTAATGTCAAGTAATCTAAATGTCTTCATCTGCTTTTTCCTTTTACTCTTGGTAAAGAAAATATACTGACCACCAATATCTCTAAAGTAGTGATCATGGAACCTTCCGTGAACATTGTCGAAAACAGCATTCAAAAGGTCTATGAAACGAGATTTAAGTTTGCGCAGAAGGATGTAAAAGATACAGAGTAAAGGGAAAAAACGGTACTTGCTCAAGGGGATACATCAATTCACATTCTCTTGTCTTCGTATCTGGCTTGTATAGTTTTATCTTTTCATTTTTACAGCATAAAAATGAAAACGAGAATTTGTTGCCACCAAACAAAGGGAGTGTACAACGTTCTCTAAAAAGAAGGAAAAGTTTTTTTTAAGAAATAGAACTTTTATTAAAACATTCAAAATGGAGCGAAAAACTTCTTTTTTTCATCTGAAATAGAGTAGAGGATTTATGAAGCATGCAGCATACCCGCCTCCACCTAAAATATCCAGGAGTACCCCCACCCCCGGCCCCCTCAACCACTGGTTTTGCTGTATATGCTGCACGTCTACTCCTCAGCAAGTGCGTCTGGCAAACAATGTTTTAAAACTCTGCTCAGTCCCCTCGCCAACACTTTCAACACAAAGTTTTGGTGTGTAAAGCTAAGAGGACTGAGTACGAATAACACCCGACTGAGGTGGCTTTGCAGCTGAACAACTTTGCACTGTTTAGAGACGCATTTTGCGAACATACACAATTTCCCAACACTAACAAACAGAATACGTTCTCCTAAAGTGCTTTACACACCACGCAGTTGAACAAGCTTCATTTCATTTTAGTTTAAACTTGATGTTTTAAAATACTTATCCCCGCTTTGCAGTCCTTGAGTAAACTGCAAAACATACCACTTCAGGGTTTTTCTCGAAAACTTTAAAAGCAGGGCACAAGGGTCTCTAGTCACAATTTGTCTCATCAAGACTATAGCCTCTCAGTTGTGAGCGATTCTTCCATTCACTCAAACTCAAGCCATGAAGATCTTTATTTTGCTGAGCCTTTCTGTCACTCTCACTTTGGTGAGTTTTCAAAAGTTGAAACGTTTCATTTCGACGGGTTTAATAGTCTATCCTTCCTCTTCAGTAGAATGAAGAGAACTAGTAATTCATATTTCCAACCAAATCACGCGTTTTGCGAACTTTATTTGGAGAGCCAATTAAGATGCATTTGTTTCTTTCAGGGATGTTCAAATCTTCCTGAACTTGCAGCTTGCAACAGAGAGGTGAGCCGAAATCTTATCTTTCAGGGCGTTGATTAATATTTATGGTAATGATACTGGTAGTAACTTCGTATGACTGCGAAAATTTTAATTGAGTTATCAAAAGCGTTCCGGGAGTCCTTGCTTCTGTTTAAAGTTTGCTCGGTGATTAGTCCAGAAAACTCCCGCCACTAGTCTTAACAACTGAATTAGACCAAAACTAAAATGTGATGCGATGGGGCTCTTCCTTTCAAATTTTCGTGAAGCAGGAAGGGGGCACCACAGCCCGTCCCACCGCCACCTAAGCTTCTGCCTCAAGGTTGATACAGTATTTTTGTCCAAGAGGCTGTTAGTGCGGGCGTGTCTGTTCATATCGCATTAGTTACACTCACGTCACGTGATTCTTCTACCAGGAGGGAGACTGCAGTTGTCAAACCGGCTTGTCCTGTGTTCTGACCAAAAAGTTGATCTACCAAGGACAAATGACAGACGTCAAACAGTGCATGCCAGAGGGGATGGAGATTGAAGTGGAAACAGTCGATCTTGACGAGGAAGGTGCCGTTGCTCCCATGAAGAAGAAACGCTTTTTGTTTAGTGGACTCCTTAAGGTAGGACGGATTGGATTGAATTAACTATATTAAATATAGACTCATACTTCGCAATTGGGTCTTTTCCTCTTAAGATTATAAAACGGCTTAAAAAAAACTAGGGAAGGCCAGGAATTACACTGAACGAGCGTCAAGCACGTGAAAAACACATGAAAATCACACGGAAAGCACGTACAAAGCACGTGTACGAGTCGCGAGTAGTTATAGTCTCAGTTGTGTCTAATTGCTCTATAAGATTAAGGAATGTTAAATCTGTTAAATTCACTTATGATAAAGACATAGTTCGTTCTTGACCT
The DNA here is from genome assembly GCF_964200805.1 of Pocillopora damicornis. Classification (NCBI taxonomy): domain Eukaryota; kingdom Metazoa; phylum Cnidaria; class Anthozoa; order Scleractinia; family Pocilloporidae; genus Pocillopora; species Pocillopora damicornis. Next base: position 23,253,478 of record NC_142674.1, read on the forward strand.
AAACTTCGAGTTGAATGAATGTGACTATTACTTTGTAAAACAGAGATGCACAACTCAAACTGACTGCGGAGAAGACCAGTGTTGTTTGTTCAACAAAAGGTGCGCTCCAAAACTTCGGAAGTACTTCACATGTTATTTAACGGTTAGTATAAAAATGATGGTTGGCATTATTTCGCATAGACCAAGCATAGTACGAGCAAAAACATGGATGATATGAGTTACAATCTCGTTAAGACTATTCTTATCTTTGATATTATTTTCAGAGTCCGTCTTTATCATGATTTCTCATGTAAATAATTTATAAATAATAACATGATTTCGAATGCAATTTGGTGTAAAGAAGCAATTATAAATTGTTCAAAGATTACACATTCCACTAGCCTCACAGGCTCGTGCAATTTTATTGTCTTTGAAAAACCTTTGCTCGTGCTTATTAACACCAAATTGCACTCGAAATCGTTTTATTACCAATACTTATCATTTTATCATTTTCATTATCGTTTTTATTACCATTTTTTATCATAATAATCATAACTATTATCATTATCTTATTTATTTTTCCAGCACCTTCACAAGTGCGGTTGCCTTGATGGCCTGGTTTGTACCGAAACAGCCTCCTTCACCATTCCTCTGACTGGGATCAGGGTTGCCCTGAGGCAGTGCATGTAACTCGTACCAGCCTCTTGATCGAGACAAAGTAATCATCAGATGGGAAGACAAAACTAAACATGTAACGCTTAGAAGCATTTAAGTGAATGAAATAAAGAAAGTCTTCAAAATGACTTGGAAAATTATTTGCTGTAGTCTATTAACAAAGACTCTTTTACTTAGAACACTTTATTGACCTGCAGCCTAAGATCAGAACTCGATCGATCTTTTTTTTCGTTCAGCAAACTAAAGGCGAAAATAGTAAATTTGTATGGGATACTAGTCATATAGTTCTGAGAACTCTCTCTAACTAATTCTCTCCAAATACAATTAAAGCCGAGAAAACGTATATTTTAGATTATGACATCATCGCTCGTTACCATGACAGCACATTCGGACCAAATTCAACAAAAAATCGGTTAGGAAAATGAGGAACAGGTATTGATATCAAAGCAAACTGGGAAGTAAAGTTTGCTGCATAAACGAAAGAAATAGAGGAGCACATGTGTAACAGAAAAGCACACTTCCGATTATTGTTGCAAAAGCATGGAGTCCTACGGCGTTTAACTAAATTGCAGGCTGATGATAACTATTCAAAAGGGGGTGGTTGGTGATTTTAAAAAATTTCTCAAAGCAGATTTGTAACTATGACAAACAGAATATAAAATATATTTTGATTTTTAAATAGGCAGGGGTTCCAACTGGGATTTAAAAAAACACGAAAAAGCGTTTCGTGGCAAATTACACCTCTAATAATGTACATGAAAAATTACGCGATACGAACGATACCCGCCATATTTCAGCCATTTCTTATCGCTTAAAAGGTAAACTTTGATTGATGAAATAAAACACACTGTTAGCCTCTCCACTCTCATCAGTGACCAAGACAGAATTCCTCCTCAAAATATTGATACAATATCAAGCAGACAAGTGATAAGAAGGGAGAAAAATATCAATTATGAGATTATTAGTTGATCCAATATCAAATTCTCAAAAGCTTGCATAATAAGAATGGTATTACAGACAGTAAGGAGAATTACTTACAAGATATTGGGAATAAGAGTTCAAATCTACGGTCTCGTCCAGCAAACTGGCTTTCCATTTTATGTCAAGCAGCTGAAAAGGTCGTAGATACATTAATTGACAAGACCAAACGTCTCATAAAATCTTCAAGATTTATATCATTCAATGGTTATGAAATGTTTGCCGTGTAAAAGGCCATACTTTGCCTGTATGTAAACAATAGACTTTCCTCGTATTATTCCATTCGTCGAAGATTTGTCCAAGAAGTTTTTCAGCCCCCTGTAATAGATACTTAGGCATATTATTTACTCTAGCACTAACAACTTAATGCAATGATGTTGGTTGAGCTGTGTTTGTAGACATACACTGTGAACACACCCACAAGTCGTATTGAAGTATTTAGAAATCTTAGAGCGGCCAATTTGAGAAATTTGTACCAGAAAAAAAGATTATAGAAAATTTTCCATGCATACAAACAATTGATTATTGAAGCGCACTCTGTCAAAAATTCAAAATTCTCTCCATGACAAATGGTTTCTTTTGTGTCACTTTCTAATTCACCATGAAAATTTAAGGCAGGAATGTAACTGAATTGTAATTGTGTTTGATATATTTGCCGTAGCTTTCAACATTCAGGGCAGAAAATGTTTATTCTGCTCAAAAGAACATATTGCAAATATTTCAGAATGGGCTCTGCATGTTTTCTCTAATCCTTTCAACAAACAGCTATGCTAATTTTTATTTTACATGGGCAGTTTTTGTTTGAACGTGTTGTTTAAAGACACTCACATTATTAGTAATGTTGTAAAACCTACTACTTACTCAATGTGCCTCAAAGCTATAAAAGAGACAAGACAGCAGATCACGGCACTCAACTTTACCAGAAGTTTACTTGGATCTGAGAATTTCTATAAATTGTTTCACTGAAGTCATGAAGATTCTCATCATTTTGAGTTTTTGCGCTACAGCTGCTTTGGTAAGCTTACAGCAACTTAATTTCCTTAACCCGTTACCTCTCAAGATCCGTTGTCAATTTTCCTCTCTAGCTGCTGTACATTTCCTTGAAAATTATTGACGAGAATTTGGTGCTTCACGTAGACCAAGATAACAACTTCTGCCTGATAAGTTTGAGAATTCTCATTACCTGTTTGCGGGATAATGTGGGGATATTATAGGGAGACGTTGTATGTTAATCAACTCTGGGATCTTCAATACATATTTCCAGTAAGGGGAATGTACTCTCTCTCCTAAAGCGGGAGAGGTTTTGAAACAATTCTGTTGGAGGCGTCACAGCTGTTACTTTTTTTGTTTTATGTTATTAGAAGTAAATGTTTTATTTCTGTTTTCTGATGTGTCCAAAATTTCGATTTTCTCCCCTTGGATACATGCCATGTATGCGCTAGAAATGAGAAAGAAAGATATTTCTGTGATAACATAGCCCTAGAAGTTGGTACGTACAAGGCAGTCTTTCATGAAATCATGTTTAACTGAATGGTTTGCTTTTGTTCTTTACCTCTAGGGATGCGGTAATCTTCCCAAATTGGCGGCTTGCAACATTGCAGCGGTAGGTGACTGAATGGTACTAGACGCTTTTCAGATTGTTTGGGTGGTTGAAAGTATCAGAGAAGAATAAAAATCTGTTTTATAATGAAAAAAAGACACAGTCTTGGCATGAAGAGGATGTCACGAGAAGGCGTGGAGGAAAAAACGCTTCAAAGGACTAACAGATCAAAATTATGTGTATACATGAGAAAGAATGGACTGGATATGATAAGCTGAATTATACACACGTTTTGATTGGTTTTTACCCACAGACGTATAGCATTTTGCTTTTTTATCTTATAAAACAAATTCATTCCATTTTGCCGTGGGTCTGTTCAGTAATAGATCACAGTTGACGTTAAGATGTGTTTTTTTGTTATTTCAGGGCGGAGGAGACTGTAGCTGCCAAGCCGGTTTGTCCTGTATGTTAACTAAGAACATGATCTACAATGGACAGGTTATTCCTGTGAAACAGTGCATGCCAGAAGGAATGGACATTGAGGTGGAAGAGGTTGATCTGGATAATCAGTCTGCAGACGAACCCATGAGGACAAAACGATTTCTATTTAACGTAAGAATTTTAATCACCTTTATTTTTACCCTAAAGGACTGATATTCTAGGAAGGGAGGGGGGGAGGGTGGGAGAGCGATGTCTCCCAAATTTACATAAAAATAAGAAGCAATTTCTACAAAAATGCCCCGCATCTGCGTAAAAGCCTGAACCGCCAGCATCGTTTAAGCACCCATCCCTTCCTTGGTCACGATACCGCTGTCCCTAAAATACCAAATCAATTCTTTCAATTAGCCATCACCAAAAAGAGGTTAGTGTAAGAGACTTGAAAATTCTTTATAAGAATGGGCCCCACTCCAATGGTTATTTTCGACTCAGGCATTCTTCTTTCTCACAATTTGACACACGAAATTTGATCTTTTTTCCAACAAGTATCTCTCGTTTTCCTTTGATGTTTCTATGGAGATCGAATTGGGACTGCGAAGGTTGTCCGCGCGAGGCCAAATTTCTCAGACCGAAACAAATTTTTATTCACGCCATGTTGCTTTTTTATAGCGTTGCAGCTCCGAGGCTGAATGTCAGGACAACTACTGCTGTGCCTTTGGCAAACGTTGTGCTCCGAAACTTGGGGAGTTCTTCACTTGCTATCTTGTGGTTAGTAACAATATTTTCTATAGAAATAAGTCTGTGATTTTCATGGGGGTGAGTGGTTGGAAAGATAAGTATTTTCGTTTGCCTCAAGATATTGAATCTTCTTTGTTTGGTTTTAGTGACAGGGTTAATGTATTGTTAATAAAATACCAGTGTTGTTATAACGTAAGTCACAATAGTTTTACCATGTTAGTGACTGTGTTGTGAAGATGTTGGTCAGAATATTGGCACAGTATATTGAGGATATCAATGGGATGATGGCTACTACATTTAACTGTGAAAATTTTGGCTGTTGTACGGCTAACGGTTAACTTCCTTCGTTTTTGATTAAAAGATAAATTCTTACGGTTAACTTTTTTTACGGCTAACGGTTAAAATTTGTCAAAGTTGATGCCTAACGACTAAATATTTTGGCCATTTTAAGGCTAACGATAACCCCATGGAGACCATGTACATTGACGAAAGTAGTTCACAAGCAAGCCTGAAATACGACTTAGCTTAGTATGGCATTTCCTGTAGCTCAATAGGTAGAGCAAATTGGCTCAATTTACCGAGGGGAACCTCAACACTTTTTGTCTTGTGACGAATCAAATAACATCTAGTCTTTTGATCTTTCTTTGTAATTTCACTATCTGTATGTGCTTCTCATTTTCATTGTTTGTTTTCTCCTTTTAACCATAGCAAAAGCACAATTGCGGATGCGGTAACGGGATGATCTGCAAAGTAACAACCACGATCCGATTACCTTTCGGGATCAAGATCCCTATCAAACAGTGCGTGAAGCCCGAGTAAGCCTTTGAGCAAAAGTGTTACATCAAAGTTACAGAAAAAAGTAGTTTTTAATTAGTAATGTAAAGTATGTAACATCAAACGAAGGAATAAAAGTTCATTGAAAACCTCAAACAGATCTTATTTAGAGTATGACTTTGTCAGCAGGTATCAGCTAGCGACAGGCGAGAGTTAGCTCCACATACCATATGGTCTGTATCGGGGAGGGGGGGGGGGTGAGAAAAGTGGGGGGGGGGTAGGGTAGGGAGACGTCAGTCGGTGGGAAATTCGTGCTACGTGGCATCGTATAAAACCTTCTAAAGCTGCTTAACGAATCCCAGCTTTCCTAGACAATCAGAATTAAACTATGGATCGTTTGAAGATATAACTAGTTTTGCTTGATACGTTTCCCAGCTTTCATCACCCTTTCACAGTTAATATTTAAAAATAGTGTGGAAAATTTCTGTGTTCATCGTTCCAAAGTGCTAACAAGTATGATTACGTGGTTTCCTGGCTGACTTCCATCTTGAAACACCCCCATTCTCAGTTTTTTAACCCTGTATACGTTAACATTAGTATGCATAGTCTCCATACAGTTCTCTGTAAATTTCCCTGAGGCGTGAACAAGGAGAACTTGTTTAACAATCAAGGGCTTAGTTGGTGATCATTTCCTCTATTCTGGAGACCTTAATGTGTGACTCAGGGGTGATATTTTTGGGAGAAATTAGATGCTAGTCACACTTAGTAGTCAGAGGGTTCATTGTTGAGTCTTGTTCACATTGATAGTAACTGAGGGCCAAAATAAAGCGGGATTTCCTTGATTTTACTACACTTTTCTTCGCCATATGATTGGTCAAGAGACTCACTCTACTTTCTCAGCCAATCAGATGTTTAAAACCTATCGCGAAAATGAACTAGAATGGTAATGGCTGAAGCAAGTTATTTGGTGCAAGGCATGAATAATTACACAATATTGCTTAAACGACCAAAAGGGTCAAGGCTTTACAGAAAATTTGGTGCTGCGTCGCTGGGTGGTATTACAAATAATTTGGTTTTATCAACTGAGTTGAGAATGTAAATTGACCATCGCAAAACGTTTCGAGCGTAAGCCTTCTTTTCGCTCTGACAAAAGAGCCAACGCCCGAAACGTCGAATATAGAAATTCTTTACGGTGGCCAATTTACATTATCAACTCAGTTGATAAATCCAAACTCTCTCTCCAATGGCTTGTTCAAACTTTTTTGAGGATACTACAGTGAAAGCTGCCAACAGATCAGAGACACTTTGCTTAGATGCGCTGTAAAGTGTTATTTTTACTCAATAATGATGGCAACAACAAAAATGCTTATAGGTTCCATTAGATTGTTAAATATATTTGTTTCTTGTTTGTGGCGTGTTTTCACAGTTGCTGAACGTATTTTACAAGCTCTTTACGACTGTGGTTATTATTTAAATTCGTGCAAACAGGAGACAGGCTGAATTAACAATCGATAACATTTTTAAGAGTTGGTAAGTTTTACTAAAGTACGAAGAGGCCATGGTGATGTTGCTTTGTAAACATAACCAAAATTAAAACTGTTTTATGTTTTGTCAACGGCCACTTAGAGATTCATAGCATTGACTCAAAGTTATAAGCCCTCCCCGCTAATTTCTCAAAAAGAAAAGAAATTAATACACAAAAAGACATTTGCAATGTTTTCAATAGTAGGCAAGTAATTTTTTTGCGTAAGCCATACATCTACATTTCCTTTTATTTGAAAAGGTTTTTAAAAGCCCTGAATCTCTTTCATGTCCCTTATTAGATTGACATGATCTAGCAGTATTCACTCAAAAGCCTGTAGAACAGGTTCTCAATAGCAATGTGTGAAATCCCCCATCACGTGACAGAAAAGTATAAAAAAAAAATAGCTGACCGAAGGAACCGTAGCTTTATCTAGTTAAGACTGAGTTTATCTCGAGCCTAAAAATTCACGTTTCGATCAGATTCAAGTACTCAAAATGAAAAGCTTAGCAGTCCTGACTCTGTTTTTCTCGTTGTCTGTGGTAAGTTTTCTGTGCTGATTAGCAGCGATTATTTTTTTGCTTTATTTCAGAAACCGAACGTTCTAAAGCAATCTCTTGGCTCCCCTTGACTCAAAGGAGTGACCGAAAGAGAATTTATCCTAACAATATCAATGTCAAGCAGATAAGGGATAAGAACGGAGAAATATATCAATTAGGGGATTATTAGTCGATCCAATACCAAATTCTCCGACCTAACGTCGTGAGAAATGTATGGCAGATAGTTAGGAGACTTACCATTGTATTCTTGGGAGTGAAAGGGTTCAAGATGTCATATTTTAGCGGTAGCTATCGTTAAAGCCAAGCAATGCAATGAAACCAAATGCCCTCGTGTAATTCAACTTGAATAACTCCAAATTATTCGCATGCAAAGCAAAACAGCTGATGTATTGATATAGACAGGAAGAAAAGAAAAAAAAACCAAAGCGAAATGACAAGGGGAATTTCAGCGCAGTTAACATAAAAATTTTATGTACACTCTGACAAAAAACGGTAAAACAAAACAAAACGAAGAATAAAAAAAAATTAATCTGTCTTTTTTATTTCCATTTATAAAGTGGATGATCAAAATTGGATTGAATCCCGGTTTAAATTACGATATTCCTGATCTAGATAAGAGTGAGGCGGATGGTTTAAAACTTTTTTTACGTAGAAATTAAACTTTTTATCTTTTCTAGGCTTGCTCCAATTTGCCAAAGTATTCAGCTTGTGAAACTATGGTGAGTCTCAGATTCATTCAAAATTTGAAATTTGCGAGGATATCGCCTTGTTCTAAAGCTTCTAACGTAAATCTTTTTTTTTTCCTTTTTCTCATGCTCAGGAAAATTCCCATTGCAGTTGCGCACCGGGATTAGCCTGCAAAGTAACTCGGGAAATTGACATGGGAGAACAAACAGCTGAGGTAAAGCAATGCATGCCGGTCAATGAGCCGATCGTCGTCGAAAAACTAACAGAATATGACGTTAATGAAACTTTGGACCCTGGCAGTGCAGCATTGGACCCGGCAGCAAGATTTTATCCTGGAAAGGTGAGGAAAAAATAATGATCAGGGGAAAAAGGAAACTAATTTTGGTACTTCGTCCTTGCAAGTTTTTCCTTTTCATTTCTCCTGGATCAAGAACTGTTATGTCAGACGAGGGGGACTTAAGTCTCGTACCCAGACCTTCTACGGCCAAACGATGGTACATAGTAGGATCTAACTTTTCAGTTACACGGTAGGATCTGGGTACGAGATGAGGAGGACCTATTATGGCGAGGATTTGAATCTTTCTTTCTTTCTATGAAGCGCTAAGGAGAACTTGAATAGAGAAATCTTAATACCGTGATTGCAGCCAAAATTCTATCCTACCATATGATGCTGTTTTGTTGGATACATAACAAATTCTGTAGTTTCTTCAAAAGTATGAATTTCTTAATAGTGGTTTCTTGCTTCTATTTAACTTTGATTTCAGAAATGCACCACGGCAGCCGACTGTTTTTGGCCAAACACCTGCTGTCTGTTTAGCAAACGATGTAGCCTGAAGTTGCTGAAATACTTTACTTGTTACCTCAGGGTAGGTGTGGCAAGTGTGAATAGTTAAATGATAATGAAATGTTGAAAGAAATATTGGATTACTTTGATTTTTTTCAACATCCCTCTGTGATTGGTCCAGATACCTTGCGTATCTTTCTCACTGTAATCAGATTCAAAACTATTGGTCAGCGGTTGATCACTTGCGTTTCCCGCGGTTCAGGTTGTTCCGTGTGGTGGTTGTAGTCTAAGTTTCCTATTGGTTACTCGTAATATTTCTTTTGTTCTGATTGGCTGTTTTGATCACATTGGCTTTGACTGTAATGAAGCGCTCTTGGATGGCAGGCGTGCTCCCTGTGATGCTAATGCGTTTCCACGTGATCTGAGAACAAACTGAGGTCTGTTAACAGACAGGTTCGTGAGCTGAGGTAAAATCGGTTTGGATCAATGAGAAAGCAACATAAGAAAGTGGAATCTACAGTCCCCAAGGGCCCCCCTTCCGAGGACTGTCCGTCAACTTCAACCATATGATAGGTAGAGCTGCTTTCCTCAAAAAAAATTGTAACTTTGACCCAACTTCCACAGCTTACTCGAACCTCCAAAACAAGTCAATGTTGTTTTGGACGCTCTGGAAGGGTGAAAACTTAGGTGGGCTTCTTTAAATGTGAACTATAGAAAGATTAAAATACGGTTTCAACAATTAAAATGGACCTCTGAAAACTCATTCGATAGGAAAGAGGCTTTCACAATCCCCCGACCTACACCCCCTGGAGACTCTTCGTGTATTCCGCCATAATAAAAGATCTGTTTTCCTGACCAGACAATATTCTTTGGTTTAATTTTTAGAGCGTACATAAGTGCGGTTGTCAGGAACATTTGGTTTGCAAAACCACGACCCATGTGACACTTCCAATCGTCAAGATTCCCTTTCCAATAAGGCAGTGCGTGCCGGAAGACGAAGCATAATTTTGGCCGTGAGATTGCCAATTACCATGGTAAAGTGAAATAAAATCTGACGTGCTTGATTTGGTCTTTGGTCTTGGTCTTGTGACTAAGAATCAGTGCTTCGTTTAGTTCTACGTGGTCCTTTTGCGTGTTTCTCGCCCCTCACGCGTGTTTCCCGCCCCTTACGCTCTCCACGCGCTTTCCTCCTCACGTAAACCGCTTCTTCTCGCACTTATCTGCCGCTTTTGCCCCGCACTTTCCTGGCGCTTTTTACGCACTCTCCCACAGTTTTCCCGCGCCTCACCCTTACCGCGCTTTCCCCCGCAAGTTACTCGAACTTTACCTGCAGTTTGCCCGCACGTTGATCGCGGTTTTCCCGTAAGTAACCCGCACTATTACCGCGCTTTTCCCGTAAATTATGCGAATTTAACCGGAGACTTCAATTGTACTGTACCCGCACTTTTGCCACGCTCTCCCCGTGCTTATCTTGCACTTCACCTGCACTTTCCTACGCTCGGCAATGACGGGATAAAGTAGGGACAGTTCAGCAGGACGAAGTGTTTGAAATCGAAGCTGCAAATTTAGGAATAGCCTTATTGTGACTCAATGATGGTTTCGAAGAAAAAGAATATATATTTTTAGAAATTCTGAAAACTCGTGGTGGGATTATAAAAACGTTGAGTTTTTCAAAATGAGAAAAACATTACATCAATCCCCCCTTAGGTAATCTCCTCCAATCGATAATGAAGACATACAACAATCAAGTAAGTAACAAAGCATTATATTTCCTTCGCATACAAAAAATTCCATGTTACAAAAATATATAGGGAAAATAACTCCACTCTTAACTAAAGACACTTTTCTTAGTAAAAATTCTTATAGTGCCTCGACAATTTCAATTCTTTACAATAGCTCTTAAAAACCTCTGAACATCTCTCGACGCAAGGAAAACTAATTACATCTTTCAGTTAGTACACACGCTCTGATTGGTCGATTTGTTGGAAACTGTACGTTACATTTATTAATCTTAAACATAAGTGATTTCGTTTATCTATTACATAACCAAACCGCATGTATGCAGCACGTGTCTTATCGCCCCATATATGGTGCTGTTCCACGTGCTTACAAGGAGACGTGATGTGTTTTTTTTTGTGAGAGTTGTGAGAGAGAGTTAATTGGAGTGTAATAGCAAAATCGAACCAAGAAATAAATCGTGAGTACGCTAGCTTTTGCACGTTTTCGACAGATTTAGCAGGCCGTATTTCTACAAACGGTGCGCTAAGTTCAAAAGTTTGTTTGAAATTAAATTCTATTCCTCTATTTGAACCCAGATTCATCTTACTAACCTCGTTTTCTCGGACCGTACTGCAAGTTATGCTTTTTAACCTCGTTTTCTCCGCTCGGAAAAAAACTCGATTTGTAACTTACAATACGGAACTCGAAATCAGTTGGTAAGCGGTATTTCCCTTCCCACATTCAATGATGCCTGTATGTAGCTAAAAGTTCACGGAATCATGATGCAACATTGTTTTTTTTTTTTCGGGGGGGGGGGGGAAGGGAGTGGGCGAAACTTAACAAGGGCAAATCAGATAAAATTTAACTAATTGGGGGTTGAACAGGTCAGTGTCGATAATTTTTACGCCGATTGTAGATTTATCTATGCATAAGAGGATGTTATTGAAAGAAAAACCTCATCTCTATTTTTTTCAGTTTTAAAATTACAAGTGAGGAGAGAACGAGGGTTACATGTACAAAATATGCTATGTAGGGATCTAGAAAAATCTAACTATATTTGGCATATTAGTTGTGCCTTCCATTAACCTACTGGCTCTTGAAAGCATCGCATAATATTCCATAATTTGATCATGTCTCGTATGGGCTAAAAAGTCTCAAAAATTTTGGGGAAAATTATCAGCGTGAAATAAATTTATTTAGAATTACTACCTAGTTAGGGGAACGGATGTTTAAACACTCCTTATTTGAAATAAAATTATCCTGTTGTTAAATATTTTAAAGCTACTTATATCGAACGGCTCAAATAACGGTGACTTCTACAGTCTCACTGCTTTCCTGACTTTCCGGATTTTTTTCCTCGATTCCCTCAGCTTTTATTGCACGAGCCAGAAGTTCCATCCACCTAATAAGAAACGAGCATCCTCCTTAAAGATTTCCGCCTATTTTCTTTGACTTAAGGTGCGGAGAATTTAACAAAATGCAGCCATTTTGGGTAGTCTTATCCAAGAATGATCACTTGGACAGTTTTCATTATCGACCTCCTATAACATTGCCATGGGTTGAGAAATTATTCCTCGATATATTCTTCTGTGTAAGGATACTGACACACCGCTCGAGATGATACCACACCTACGCACCTACCCCTCCCCTTGTCCAACAACTGTCAACTGATTAAAAAGTCAGGGTTAAAGTTGGGTTAGGGGAAGGGTAGGTGCGCAGTTGCCCAGATATTGACGTTGATCCCTAGTTTCTGTGCCAGATGGCAACAAGAAGCAATACCAACCCCAGTCCCCCCCCATCCGCTTCCACACGGGATTCTAATCTGTCGAGAGTTACCCCTCCCCCCCTTTCGTCAGGTTTTCTGACAATGTGCTGGTATATATTTGGGTGGACAGAGGCACTTCACCATTAAACTCACATGTAACTTCTTATAACATCCATATTTTTTACATAATTTAAGGTGCATTAGAAAATATCTTCCTAAAGAATCTGCGGAAATATTAGTTCATGCATTAGGAATGGAAGAATAGATTATTGTAATAGCCTTCTTTTCAGAGTGCCCGACATTCATTTAAAATAACCCGCAAAGAGTTCAAAATACAGCAAACAGGTTAGTTTGCATTGTTCCTAGATTCTGTTATATAACACCAGCTTTACGTTCTTTGCACTGGTTACCTGTTAAATTGAGAATTAATTTCAAAATTGAAGTAAATACTTTTAAGGCTATCAATGGCTTTGCTTCTAATTACATATCTAGTCTTATTAAGATAAAACAGCCTTCGAATTATAGTTTGCGCTCTAATAATAAGCTTTTATTACAACCATTAACCACTGGAACGAAGAAAACTTTAGGTAATAAGGCTTTTGTAAGTGCAGCTCCTAAACTCTGGAATGGTCTTCCTAGTTTAATAAGAAATGCATATAACTTAATTAAATTTAAATCTCTATTGAAGACATACTATTTCAACATATTTTGATGCAGGACCGAGTATTTAAATTTTCATCGAGCATTTATATTTACATTTAGTTTATTCTGTTTATTTTATCGCGCATTTGATCATATGCATATGTAAAATGCGCGTTACAAATAATAACCATTATTATTATTATTATTATTATTATTATTATTGTCATAATACATTATCCAGCAGATAGCTTATGAGAATACTCAAACTTATCAGGTAGAAGTTATCATCTTGATCTAACACCAAATTCCCGAAACAAGTTAACAAAGAAATTTGTAGCAGCTAGAGGGGAGAATTAGCAATCAGATCTTGGGAGTCAAAGGTTAAGGACTAACGAATATTGACCACAACGCCTTACAATAATCCTGTCCAGTACTGGAGCCCAGACCTCGCGATTTGAATTCTAGCGCGGAGACTAAAACTTGCGTATAAATATCAAGTCAAAGCGATCCCTGATTCACTGAAAATTCTCACGAGAAACGTATACAAATCATTAGGGAGAGTTTGACATTTTGTCAGTTATCATTACCTTCGCATGCTCTCCTCACTTTCGGCCTGGAAAAAAAACACTCGAATGTTTTTGTGATGCAATTTGAACACATTTTTCTGGCGGTCCACCTCATCTGCCTATAAAGGAAAATGTAAAAAGATACATGAAATAGTATCTGCTTAATGCTGTATCTACAAATTACTTTTGAAAAGAACATTACATTGCGGCTTTGTCCAAACGTAGAACAGCACATGCGCAGAAAATTGAGACAGTAGTTTAGGTGAAACTCAAACATTTCCATCCTACTAAGAGGCTTTGCAAGAATGTCGCTTTAGCGGAAAAGCAGGCATACAAGTAATAAAATCTTGTTAAAAACCGTGCCAAGTTTGTGGCTCAGAAAGAGAAAAACAGCACCGTTTCCACGATTTACATGCATTTTGTGCTCCGCTAAAAGACTTGCAGTCAAAATGCTGTAAAGCAATAAGAAATCGAAGAGGATCTAAAGCACTTTGCTGTTTTTTGGAAAAATGAATACCCAAGTGATCACTACGGCAAATCAGGATTTCATCTAAGGGGAGGCCAACAGCTGTTTTCGTTTATACTAAAACGGTGAGATAATATATCACAAGAAGATAATTTGCACTCGTTTCATGGGTAAATCCCACGCGCGCAGCTCGGAGGTGAACAGTAAAGGACAGTCGGGGTTTGAGTGGCCAATAAGAGTGCGCTTTCAACACTGTCCACTAGTTTATTATAAACTAAAGGAAAGCATCACGAGGAGCCAATCAGAACTTCAAGTAACAACAAGCCCAGCGCCTGAAGCGCGGGATAACGTGGTTGGCTCTGGAATTTCACTGTGCGGTCAACAGAATATTTTTAGGCAGCCATGACTACGATAACTTACCGGGGATAGCTTGTCTACATGATGGCCAGGGAGGGGTAGGTTGAATTCAGCTTTGGTATCCTGTATGGAAGGAGAAAACAAATTTCGCATTCAACGAATTCAACTCCAAGGCCCAATTGTATAAAGGTGGGATAACGTTATCCAACGGATAAATCGCTATCCAGCGGACAAATGACAGCAAAACATACTACACTAACCACCGAATAGAGATTTACCCAGCAGATAGCGTTATCCAACCTTCGAACAACTGGGGCCAGATAAATAGTATTACAGTTCTCAAGTAATTTAGTGTTAACAACTGAGTTAAAAACGTAAATTGGCCACCGTAAAGAGTAAAAAAGCTGATGTTTCGAGCGTTAGCACTTCGCCAACCGCGCTGACGAAGGGCTAACGCTCGAAACGTCAGCTGTTTACTCTTTACGGTGGCCAATTTACGTTTTCAACTCAGTTGTTAACACTCAATTACCTGCTATACTCTCCCACCGACGCAGCACCACAGTTTCTCAAGAAACTTACCCCCTTTTACAGTTCTTAAGTCTGGTTCTAAGAATTACAGGAATTGCTGAGATTGTTGGGAAAAAGTTCAGAGACGAATGCGTAATAATAGAGACCACTCTGTGGAGATCGCAGCAACTGCTCCCTTTTTTCAGTGTTACTCGTTCTCCAGGTTGTTATATCAAATTAAGACTTGAAACTTGAACGTTAGCGAAATGAGGGGCTTCTGGCAGAATTACTTTAAGCCCTAAAAACTTACACCGAACTTAAGATTCAAATATATTTTATTCGCTTGCGTTTTTCAGTTTCTCTGTATAAGAAGTCGTAAACTCAATTAGAAAACCTTGCCCAACAAAAGCTTCCTCTTAGTCACAGTTATTTGGTAAAGTTCAAGGAACCATTGGATGTCACCAATACTGGAACAATGTTGTGACTGATACTGCAATAATGTTGGTATGAGAGCAATTTCCAAATTGAGTGTCGAAAGTAATCCGGGATTGCTTTAGTTTTCCTTTACTCCGCTCTATGATTGGTTCGGAAAACTCGCGTCACTTTCTCAACCAATCAGATGCAAAACTAAAACCAATCACGACTTGATCGCCCGCGTTTTCCCGCGCTTTAGGTTGTTTTTTATTTGCACTCTCATTGGCTCTTAAAAGTATTTCCTTTCTTCTGATTGGCTGTTGTGATTGTTTTGATTTTGGTTTCACGACACTCAACCAAAAAGTGCTCCAATAATGAAGGTATCAGTTTGGTGCTGATACTAATTGCAGTAATATCTTCGGTCAGTATTTTCCTTTACCTTTTTGGCCTTGTACCGGAACATCACAAAGTCACTCGACAGCACAAACCATCTCTTCTGCCAGCTCTTATCACCTTTGGTCTTAAAATTCAAGTATCCACTGTGCCAAATCTTTGATTTTTGGCCGATTTTCAACACGCATTGCCCTTTTCCTTCCGCTTCCTTCACCGCTTCCTCGCTGGAGCCTTTCATGAGAATCTTGTGACAAATTTCGCAAATCTTCTCCTGTTTCCCATTCTTGTACTCCAGCGGTGCTTTGAAACCAGAACAATTTCCGCACACCACCCTCCCACAGGCGCGACAATGGTGCCTCCGACGAATCCTCGTAAACAGGATGTCGCACAACATGCACATGCTCACTGCTTCGTCTCGTACCCAGGCCGGCGCTTTCTTTCCGAGGTCTCCCTCATTCATGACTTCAAGCTTGCTACCTCTTCGATAACTTTCTCTTTTTGTTGTCAGTTCATCCACGGTCTCTTTCAGTTTTTTAACCCAAGCTTCTTTCTCCTCGGCGGACGCTGCAGTGAAATCCATAACTCTTTGTTTGCTTATGATACGAAAGGAGTTCTCAAGTTCCAGTTCCTCGTCGACGTCGTCAACTTCCATTCCATACAAGTCCATTTGTACTTTCACTTTGTATTTGTTGGCGCCAGGAAACTTTGCGCAGCAAAGGAGAATATCGTTGAACTGTAAAACAAATGGTCCAAATCTAGCTTCTCCTTCCCTTTTCCAAGGCTCTCTTTAGGTGGAAAAGGGCGAAAAAGCTGGGGAGCGAAACATTGCGAGAGCGTCGCAAAAAAATGGTTTCCCTGACAACCGCCAAACGTCGTTCGCCCGCTTCCGCTGATATATTTCATGAATGGAATATATCAAAAGAGCATTTTCCCTAGAGCTCATGTCTACGAATTCACTTACAGTTTACGTCACTTTACGCGGGACTTTCACCAAAATACACATTTTTAAAAGATAGAAGGGACTTTTTTTCTTCAGATATCACGAATTTCGGATGCTAGTCCTGAATACAAAACTATGAACTTCTAGCCCTACAGGTGCGGGAGACGAGAGATATACTTTCAAGTTCTTATCGGAGAGAGCGACAATGTCTGACATTAAGCAGATGTTATCGCAAAGGCGGAGAATTCTCCACGTCGTTTTATGAGCCCGAGTGTTGGTTCGGTCCAGGGAACGATTCCGCGACATCTCCACGGTTGTCTACCGTTCAACTCGAAATGGGACTAACGCTAAAATTTTTCCTGGAAATACTATTTGCTTACCAACATCAGTGTTCGTTCCTGATGGCTGTCTGTCGTCCTAGCCGCAACTTTCCTAACTTCTCCTTCCATCACAAATTCCTGGAACAACAACAAAGATGCAAATTTAGTTTAAGCCATCGACAATCGATTGGGATAACCCTGTTTCATAACGGTTGAAAAAGATACTTACACGACTAGCAGTTATCAGTGGATAATCATCTCCTATTCTTTCTTGGATTTCCAAAAGAATCTTGAAGCGCTCCTGTTTTTAAAAGAAAATTACTAATAATTATAAATATTGTTACTGTTATTATTATCATCATTAGAATTATTATGGTATAGTGTGGTTTTATTTTATAAAGACATTAAGAATCTCATTTTTATTATTGCAAATATGCCGCTCGTTTATTGGCATTTTTTTCTTTCCTTTTTTAAGTTTGAAATTTATGAAGAAAAATAATGATGATGACTCTTTAATATGTGTAATGTCAAAAAGACCTTTTTTCAAAAAAAGAATGAGTAAATAGGACTTGGATTTTAAATCACTGTTGTTATTATTGTTGTTATTGTTATTATTATTATTATTATCATTATTATTGTTATCATCGTCGTCCTCATCATCATCATCGTCATCATCATCATCATCATCATCACCATCATCATCATCATTGAAAGACAAAAAATCCTTTGCAACGTGAAAACAGAATAATCTTCAGAACCATGGAGGCAAAGTTATGTTAACCCTTTCACTCCCAAGATCTCATAAGTAATTCTCCTTGCTGTCTCCCATACAATTCTCATGAAGTTAGTTTAGAGAATTTGGTCTTGGATCAACTAATAATCGCCTGACTGATATTTCTCTTTATTCTCATCACTTGTCTGCTTAATATTGTATTGATATTGTACGGAGAAATTCTGTCTTGGTCACTAATGGTATTGAAAGGGTTAATTTGGTAAAAGAGAGGAAAGGAAAGAATTCTACAAAGTGGTCACGATGTAGAAAAGGTTGACATAGGTTTCAAGAAAACATAGGTTAAAAGAAATTACTGCTAACAGATCTGTGCTTCAGGGCAGATTCCAGATTTTATTTAAGACTTACCGTTTTCTTCATGCTGTCATTGGCATGCTGAGCTGAAGCTGAGATGATTTTTAAGGCATCTAACAAAACAAGAAAAAGATTTTCAAAGCAGTTCGGCTCGGAAAAAAAGGAGACAGAGAAACAAATTGACAGAGAGGAAGTAAAACATGAAAGACAGGGGCGCATACCTGTAGTGTTCTTCAAGTCAGGAGAATCTTCTGGGAGCTTTGCGACATAGTCTGAACAAAGAGATGAGAAGGAATGTTAACAAAGTACACGAACAAACAATTTTCTTTTCACGTCAGACTCGACCGAACAGGACTGAAATACGTCTACGTTTGTCGGGAACTTTTGCGGGCGCACGCATGAAACCATGGCAACACTATAAATACCAGGATTTTTGAAAAATTACAAAAGTTGTGCAGTTTTTTCTTCTACACAGGTTAAGACGTAATGAAAGAGGTAAAGCTTGAAACTTTCGCTTAAGATCCTCCATCATTAAGGGAACAAAATATCCTTTGCACACCAGGTTTTAATTTTAGACTTTTGTCGCAATTTAGCCGCACACTGTCATATTGTGATCGTGAAAATGTATTCGCGTACGTTGGCCTACAATTATGTCGATAAGTGAGCGGGAGGTTTGGGACGGAAAAGATTTATTTTCACGCGCGGCTTCGCCTCTAAGTGCTTTAAAGCACACAAAAAACGCCAGCTACCAGGCAAGCTGAGCGCATTTCAAATCACAGCAATAACAACGGCCCTTCACGACAAACAAAAACGTCAAAAAGAGAAAAGGTAATCTGCATAAAGCGCGGGAAAAAAACGAGTGACCAAGGCGCGGTTGGCTATGGTTTTGCATCTGATTGGTCGAAAGCGTGGTGTGAGTTTTCTGGACCAATCACAAAGCGGAATGAAGCAAAACCATTGTAATTCCGGATTATTTTCGACACTCAATAAAAAAATTGCCTTATTAAGCTATCAGCAATCTTAAGCACTAACATTACCTTTTAGGAGCAGTTTGTATCTCGGCACTCTCTGCACTGGTTCCAACATGTGATGTTGAAGCGTTAAATGTTCACACTCCTCAGTTTTCTAAGGGGAAGCAAAAATTAAGACAGGGTTAAACTCTTCTGATAATCAAATGACAGCAAAAAACGACTTCAGTTTTTACACAAATTTGTAGTTAACTTATTTTTATGCGACAAAATAGTACATAAAAATAGTTTCGTGAACATTTATGTGACAGAGTGCTTTTCGATTAAGCGTCGTAAAACTATAACCAAAACAATCACAACAGCCAATCATGGCAAAGAAAATGATGGTTAAGAAAGCGGCGCAAGTTTTCTGGACAAATTACGGAGCTAAATCAAAAACAAAAGTAAAGCAATCCCGCTTTATTTTCGACACTCAATTGAAAATTTCGTTACGTAACGTACTTGGATTTCCTCTATCACGGCTGCCATAGTAGGTGACTTTTTTATCCAAGATGCTAAAGTTTCTGTTGCCTTGTCAAAGTTTCCAACATAATGTGTATACAACTGTAAGAGCACAAAATGACAAAAAAACAACATTAATTGAATTAGTCTCTCTCTAAAACGTAAGCATCAAGCTTGGGAAAATGGAATCAAATGATAGTTTAAAACGATAGTTGTAAGAAATAATATATCTTTACGGATTCAAACCACCAATTTTTTTTCTACTGGTTACGAATTCATAATAATTCAAGACAATAACAGGACACAAAGCTATGATCTACTGTGTAACACTCTTTAAACCTGAACACCCTAACATCAGTATGTATATTCTCTATACTGTTCTCTATACACTTCCTAAAGTGCTGACAAGGAGAATTTGTTGAATAATCAAGAGCTTCTTTCGTCAGTGATCATTTTCTTTACTCTCATGACCTCATTGCGAGATTTGAGAGTGATAATTGTAAGGAGAAATTAGATGCCAATCAATTTTAGGGTTCAAAGTGTTTAATTGAGTTAAGATACAGAACATAAGGGAGTGACGTTTCATCATGGATTTTGAATCACTTTGAGAAATTATATGACCTAAGAATATGCCAAAAAAAGATATAAAAAATGTATATGAGAAATAATTTTAAGAACACTTGCCTTTAAAAATGGAGCTAGTTCTTTAAGAATGTCCCCAATTTGGTTGTTGGTACCCCTGATAAAAAAAGAATAAAATAACAATAATAGTAATAGTAATAATAATAGTAATAATAATAATAATAATAATAATTATGATGTGATGATTTATGAATTTAATCAGGCAAATTCATCAAATAATTGTTGAGAATAGATTAACTGACTGTTCGGTAACTGACTGACTGATTGACTGATTGACTGACTGATTGTCTGACTGAATAGTTGACTGACTAGCTGACTGACTAGCTGACTGACTGACTGACTAGCTGACTGACTGACTGACTGACTAGCTGACTGACTGACTAGCTGACTGACTGACTAGCTGACTGACTGACTGACTGACTAGCTGACTGACTAGCTGACTGACTGACTGACTAGCTGACTGACTGACTGACTAGCTGACTGACTAGCTGACTGACTAGCTGACTGACTAGCTGACTGACTGACTGACTAGCTGACTGACTAACTAGCTGACTGACTGACTAGCTGACTGACTAGCTGACTGACTGACTGACTAGCTGACTGACTGACTAGCTGACTGACTGACTAGCTGACTGACTGACTGGCTGACTGACTGACTGACTGACTAGCTGACTGACTGACTAGCTGACTGACTGACTAGCTGACTGACTGACTAGCTGACTGACTGACTAGCTGACTGACTGACTAGCTGACTGACTGACTAGCTGACTGACTACCTGACTAACTATAGCTGACTGACTAGCTGACTGATTGAGTGACTGACTTATTGACCGACTGACTGACTAAGTGATTGACTGACTCATTGGCTGACTGACTGATTCACTAACTGCAGTCTTGGAGTTGGGAAAAATTTATTTCATCTATGGTAAAGGAGCACTCTGTTTCAGTTCACAAAGAAATTAACCTAATAAAGGCTTACTGTGTTTTGCTCTATTAAGTATTAATTCAATATCAATTTTTTTAACTTCAGTTGAATACATTTAGCCAAAAAAAAAAAAACATACCACTCTTTCATCCTCGCCTCCAATTTCGGTAGTAAGAAATCTCTGTGCAATTGGTGAATAGCTTGTATGTTGGAAAAAATGTCAGTGAGCACCTCCTTAGGTAAAATACTTTTTGCACAGCAACGATCATTAATTTGCAAGTAAAAGACCTAAAATTGACATAGAACAAAATAAATCAATAACAAATATATAGAGCCCTTTTTTATTTACCAAAATCAGAATGAACACAAGTGGTTATTAAAGAAAACTTTAAGGAATTTAAAGGGAGCCAAAAAGGTCTTTTTCACAGCCATTGTTGTCAGTGTCTTTCCAGGCAAATAATTTTTCTCCCACTCTCTAAGGAGGAGGGCATTGCCTGACATGAGTGGTCAACAGTAGCAAAGGAGATGGATGACATCTCCCCT
Organism: Pocillopora damicornis; assembly: GCF_964200805.1. NCBI lineage: Eukaryota > Metazoa > Cnidaria > Anthozoa > Scleractinia > Pocilloporidae > Pocillopora > Pocillopora damicornis. Next base: position 23,274,905 of record NC_142674.1, read on the forward strand.
GTGTACTGCTTTGATTCTTGTCTGCAAAGAGTTTGAGACATCTTTGTAAAATTTGTGAGGAAACTTGAATTTCAAGATCTCTCATATTAAAACTATACTGCTTTGAATGATGGTTTAGGTAAAGAATTAATCAAATGATTTACTAAATAAATGTACCTTGTGAAATAAAATACTACAAAAAAAACTGGTATTGCCTAATCACATTCCAAACTGAAAAGCTTAGCAGTAACAATTATTTATAATTAATAAACACTGAATGCAATAATGAAAGCCAGTTTCACAATAGCAAAAGAAGTTTTCTTAAAAACATGTTCCATACATTGCCATCAAAATTATTGCACTTAATACTGACTGAAAATTGAACTAGAATCATATAACAAATCTACAAGATAGGATGTTTCAGCGAGAAACATTGTCCCTTTAAATTTTCCAACTGGAATTGACTGCGATAAATATATCAGGTCTGTTTTTCTCTTCCCATCTTTTTCCATTTTTGTTTCCAAATAGGGCAAATGGTCACAATAGACTATGTGTTACTTGTATTTTCAGGTCTTACCTGATCAAGTAGGTGCAGTCTTCTGACATAACTGTAAATGAAATAAATAAATTAAGAATAATAAGTTTTCAAAAAAAAGAAAAAAGAGAATAGTGTAGTAATATTTTCAGAGAAAAATCTCAAAATACATCTGAATGATTTTTAATCATTGTGGTAGAGCCCAGAGCTCAACTTTTTTCTGTTGCCATTTGAAAACCTAAAATCATAAAATGGTCCTTGGAAAGAAACTCTAAAATCTTAAGAAAGTATAAAAAAGGGAGAAATTGGCAGATCTTCAAAAATTAAAACAACTTATTGAAAGAATTTTCTGACTGATGATGATAATTGTTTTCCTGGTTCAAACCTTGTTTAATTTCACCAAGAATTTTAATGAGGTCACAAAGTTAACACTTTAACTCCCATGAGTGACCAAGACAGAATTTCTCCTTACAATATTACTACAATATCAACCGGATAAGTGATGAGAATAAAGAAAACTATCATTTTGGAGATAATTAATTGATCCAATACCAAATTCTCTGAACTGACGTAATAAAAATTGTATGGTTGACAGTAAGGAGAATTACAAATTTGGTCTGGGAGTTAAAGAACTGGTTCAATCCCTGATTGCTTGGCTTCGAGGGCCAAACCAACAGAAAGAGAAACAAAACATTTTTAGTTGCCAACCTTTTTGAGTTTGTAAAAGGCTAATGAAACACAAAACAATCCAGATTGAAAAATCTACAGACAATATATCTAAACCCAAACAAAGTACAGACCTTTCTAGCCCAAAGGTGTCATATGGCACAGGATGCCATTACATGCTTAAAATTTATTCATTTTTTCTGAAATTTTCACAACCAAAGGGTCATTGAAAGATCTGCACATTGAAGGCATAAAATCATGGCCCCCTCCAATACAAGACTTGGTTTACCACCCTTGCAACTTTTGGAACTTTTTGTCTTTGTACTGTTTTGGTTCAGGTGATATGTCACAACAATCAATGCTCTGAGAGCTGCAATTTAGGCTATAGTTTAGAGGTATACCCTATATGTCCGAGGCAAACGAAAAGTTTCAACCTTTTTAATTTTCACTTTGGACACTTCTCTGTCTTTCCAGTGACCTCCTCTACACCTGTTGGTGCCCTTTATAGCATACCCCCAAAAATGCCTTTAAAATGATATATTATCCATGATCTAGTGGTTTATCATTATCATTTTAGAAAAATATGGCATTTCCCTCAGGCAGGAAAGGGTTGATAAGGAAACTGATTTCTCTCTCTCAAGGCTTAGTTCAAATCCAATTTTTTTTTCAAGGCACCTGAATTGCACTTTTCTCCACATCAAATGATTACGCTAGACTAAAATAAATTTTAGAACTACTGACTATAAATTCATTGTTGTTAGAGATTTACATACATACAAAGACTTGATAGTACCTTAAGAAAAAATTATAATTCTAATTATTTCTCACAAAATGAAATAATCTTGCAAAAGACAAACACTTTCTTACGCTCTTTCAGTGGTAAGAATTTCCATGGCAATATTGTAGAGCTTCTTACTTATGGCATCAGGAAATTCCTGTCCAAGGGAAATTAAAGATAGCATCATTTGTTTTGCATAACAGCTCAGTAGGATATTTAATATCTGCACGTGGGAAACTGTCACTTATTATCCTGTTAATTTTTTCACTCATCATGAGTTTGGAATGAAAATTCTCCTGTTTACCACCATAGATTTCTTTGTTAGCTGTTCATGAAAATTTGGTGTGATGTCTAAATATACTCCATTCATGAAATTTTTCTTGTCAAATTTCATGTGCTAATGTTTCCAGTCTAAGTGATGATCTGTTAAAAATTGTCAGGCCCTATAAAATTACTTTATTTCCATTCAGATACAGGTATGTCTGGTTTGTCAGATCCACTCAATGTTTGGATACAGGATACAGAGAGGTAAGGAATCAAAATCTTTCATAAATTTGGATAAAATAAGGACATAAATAAGCTGCAGGAGCTAAATTTTTCAAGCTTGAGAGGCCTGTGTCAATATTCATTAGATAATAATCTAAAGTCAATATTGCTTAATAGGGTTTTTGATAATTTTTTTCCATAGACAGCTGACAAATGGTCTAATAGGTGGCTGTACCCAGAGAAGGCAAAAACTCAAACATGAGCCTACTTCCAAGCTATGAACAGACGACAGTAGGAAGTCTTATGGGAGGCAATAAGCTGCTGGCAGCTGGCTATAGTTCAAAACCCTTGATATTACCCTTGGTTTAATAACACATTACAACTCTACTACTAATTCCTGTCATCAAAAAGTTTGCAATATTTTATGTTGCGATTTACAACCAAGAACAGCAGTTAACTTTTGATTGTTATGATGACTAAAATATCTCCTGAAATAATAAAATTTAGACAGGAATTGTAGTCTTTAAGAAAGACTGAGGCTAAACAAAGCCGAATTCGATATTGAGAGAGCAGAATACTGCACAAAACATTTCAACAACAGTAAAAATACTAGTCACTCAAACTCAGGTTGCATTTAGATAAAAAAAATATACTGTACTTCTGAGAAAAACAGCATTCTATCAGGGACAACATGCACTTGTAAGGTGTGTAGTTCTGTTTGAACACTGCTGTACCATTTGGTCAATTATGCAAAATTCCAACTCTGTATAAATCATGTGCATAATTTTTCTGCCAAATAGGATAATGTTTCAGCTTGTAGAATAATTTACCCTATTTAAATGTTATTTATCAACTGTATATACAAAATACAAATTGAATAACATGATATTACAGTTTCTACAATGATATCATTAATGATTATCATGATATTTATAAGATAATGTTGCAAAAACTATTAAGTAGACCATTTCACTTCTTAGCATCTACAGCTAAAAAGTGAACCTATAACCTCAAACAAAATTCTGCAAAAGGATGAAAGCCTGAAATGTGTTAAATCATTTTCAACCCTTTAACTCCCTGATGTAATTAATAAGTCATTTATTCCTATAATATCCATACATCAACCAACACACAGGTAAAGAGAAGACTCTAACTTTTCAGATTTCTTATTAAAACATGTAGAATTTGTTATTTTGATCTGACACCAAATTCTTGCAATTAATTTTCAAGGAAATGTATAAAAGCTAGAGAGGTGAATCAGCAATCAGATCTTGAAAGTTAAAGGGTTAAAAAGTTGAAATGATTTACATGTGAAATGTGTGACATTCATGATTTTCTGGTTGAAAATGAAAGAGTAAAGTTACCATACTAAATAATTCAATCAAAATGAAAGAAACTTACAAGAGGCACTGTATCACAAGAACTGTCATTGCTTGACTGTGAGTCACGTTTTAGTTCCTCATCATTGTCGTCAAAATCATCATTATCATCATCAAAATCACTGTCCCAGTCATCATTGTCGGATCCGTCATCATCATGATCTTCTCCTTCCTTGTTACAATCATTGGCATTTTCAAGTTTTTCAGTTTCTGACCTCTGTTGCTCTGAATCCTTCTGGTTTGATTCCATCACAGAATGCAAATTATCCTGAGGGAAAGCAAGAACCCTTGACACTCGGTTCTCATCCAAAGGCATGGGGTCTGATTCACCACGAAAACGATTTTTTACATCTTTTGGTAGAGCTCTTGGAGGAGGTCGTGTTGGCATTTCAACCTTGTCTTGCGATGCTTTTGAAGAACACTCATCCATTAATTTAGTTTCCTCAACAGGCAGTATTCCTGGCATTACCTGTTCACTAAAAGTAATTTTATCTTCCAGAATAGTCTTTGAATCTCTCTGTTTCTCTCTGTTGGTTTTACCCGTTAAGTTTTTGTTGACTTTGTGCAATGGATTCAAGAAATCAACAGCAGCTCCAATCCCTCTGTCACTTTCAAGAAGTTCAAACCTCTTCCTTAGATCACATACTTTTGATTGCTTACTAGTAAGTGATGGGTCAAAGAACTTTGGTCTGCCCACACTTGTGTCCATAATGTTTTTAGATGTTATCAAACTGTCAGATCCTGGTCTCTGTTCTGTTTTGTTCCTAATCTTTCCTTGAAACAAACCTTTGGCATTTAATATCACTAGTGTCCCAGGTATTTCTGGGTCAGACATGACTCGAGAATGTCTCTTGATATTGGTTTTTTCTTTCATTTTCGTATATGTCACAGGTTTACCATCTTGGCTACGTGCCCTAGAGAGGTTTGACTCCTGTTTCAGTGTCCTGATTTGTGCGGCCCTTTGTTGTGCAATAAGACGATATCTGTTTTCAGAAGACTTATCCATAATGTCTGTGAAATCTCAATTAATCTGAAAAAGGCAAAATGATAGATTACAGTAATGGAGCATTGCGTTATGCAGTAATTTAAGCCTGAATATTCTTATAACTCTCTATTGTAATTTCAGCAATATAGGAAGATGTTAGGAGACATGATTAGAATGATATTGGTCAACAGGAGACAGGAAGTCTTTCACCTGGGGTATGTATATTTACTTGAGGCAGAGATCTAAAGTTAATGAATCTTATTCATTGAAAATTCTACCAGAACTTTTGTTCAGTGAGTCAGAATAGTGTATGCACCAATTAAACTTCAGAAACCAGCATATACAGAAGCCAGAGGTTTCTCTTTTAATCAAAGCACTTGGGGACATATTAAATGTCTATTGTAAACAATGCCTAGATTAAGATAACACTTCAATTGACGGACTCGGAAAGTTACAAACACGATCACGATTAGGACAAGTTGTGGCTTAGCTAGAAGTAGCAGCCTGAGAAACATCCGCTAAACAATCATAGGTTAAAGGAGATACCATAGAAATCGAAATTTGTCATCAAAGAGAGAAATTGTTTTCATTCCTCTAAGGACAGAGGACAAATCCTTCAGTTATAGTGGATTGAAGCAGTGATCTTGTACAGAAACGTCAATAACAAAGGAAAGAAATTCGCAACTCTAGTTATGAAAATCCATCCTGGGCATATATCAAATTACCATTAAGTCACGGTCAACTGAAAGATCTGCCATTCGTAAGCGGGTTACCATGTGCTCATAATCTGACGTCTCGCAGAAATTCTTAACTCATCGAAAGTTGTGATCAGAAATATTAATATAAGCGTTAGTTCCCTTTCGAAAGGGCCTTTGTTCGTGGTTTCGATCACAAAATAACTTCCTCCTACTGAGACGCTCTTTTGTTTTCAAATCGAAGTTCTCGTTCGTTCCCGTCTGATCGAGGAGGGCGCCAAAATCGAAAAGTGAAATTACTTGTTTGATTAAAAATTAAAATATGCATCATTAAAAAATCTGAAGATTTGAATTGTAAAATGTGTTAAATTAATTAAAATCTACAGAGTATTGATAAAAACATGCTGAAACACATTGCAAAGATGAGAGTGTTTTTCTTAATTGGCCTTGTTAGCTTGATTCAGCATCGCCACTGAAAACTCACGCCTGATTTTCTGTATGTTTAGCTCATGATTCACATCATTAGGAAGTTTGGGTAAAAACGTAATGTAGGTGAAACCTACCTTTTTCCTTGTTAAGATGAGATCGCGACTTTATCGAAGAACATCATTCGTAAAAAGGTCACCAACTTGATGAATGACGACTTGTCATGTTGTGCCATTTTGAAAGTTATTTACCCATGTTGCATTTCGCCGGCTGAAATAATACCCGGAAGTCACCTTCGTCCCTGGGGTAGCTAACCTGTAGACGTACCCTCCTCCACAAGGTGAAAGGGAAGGGAGGGGCCTTCCCTCGCCTCCGTTTCATCTTGGCAGGGAGGGTGGGGGAGGGTACGGCTACATGTGGGCTATCCCCAGGGTCCTCACTGTGTTCTGAGGTGTTCCGTGGCCTTACAGGAAATAAAGAATGGAATGGCAAGAGCAGAAAACATTGCAGTCGAAACATTCTACTTGGGGAACGATATCTAATTAAAAGACTCGATTTCTGCCGTGTTATCGCCTCCCACACTAGTGAAGAGTTCGACTAAAGCACGGCGAAGGCACGGCCAGCGTCTGAATTAAACTTTTTAATTAAGTTCAGCGAAGCAATTAAGTATTTTAGTTCGACAAGCCCCGCCGTGTTACACGACTCTAGCGTGACAGTGAATCAGATGTTGGCAATGGGCTGAGGGTGCTTAAGCAAATGCTGAATTTCGCACGACATTAGCCCAACGTCTGAATAAGAGTCGTGCTTCCACCGATCCTATGTCGAACATACTTGCAATTAAGTTCGGCACGGCAGAAGCACAGCGTCTGAACTGTGCCTCTTCCTTTTTCTTCAGTACAGAGCTCAGAATTTACCATCTCTCCTTGTCCATTTACTCGATAACTTTGATTACAGCCGCTGGTCGGCCTGCACTCCTCCCCACACCGGACGCGGTTAAATGGCGGAAATTAGCCTATTGAAAACCATACGTACTCATTAAGACTCGGGGGTGGGTCCTGAAATTTTCATAGAGGGGGGGAGGGGGAGGGAGGGCGTCAAAAATCACTTCCTGGCCAACCCGCCCTCGCACACTTACTACACTCGTAGTTAAAGGGAAAAAAAAGGTTTAGTGGCAGTATGTGATCTAGTCTTTGCACGAATTTTGGTGTCTGATTGATAGATTAAAAAAAAATTACATTAATAAAAACAAACAAACAAACGAACAAACAAAAAAGCTGGGACGCTGGGGCCCAAACCCCCTCGACTCTTCCTCTGGATCTGGCACTGAACCATTAAAATGAAAAACGAAAGAAGAACGCTTACTAGAAATTTGAAATACTGGACGAGAGGCTTTCTACTCTCGAGAGAGGGAGAGGAGAGGAAAGGAGAGGAGAGGAAAGGAGAGGAGAGGAAAGGAGAGGAGAGGAAAGGAGAGGAGAGGAAAGGAGAGGAAAGGAGAGGAGAGGGAGGAGAGGGAGGAGAGGGAGGAGAGGGAGGAGAGGGAGGAGAGGGAGGAGAGGGAGGAGAGGGAGCTAATCAGAGTGTTTCCGCCAAGAAAACTTAACAATGACTATTTTTGACGGCTTTTGGAAATAAAATGAGGCACACAATGTACATTGATGTTAGATACAGCATCACTAAAACCATGTTCCGTCTTATTTTATTGGAAAAAGAAACTTGCCAAACGAGGGAGTTTTACTAATAGTATAATCCATAAATTCAAAACTCCTAATTTGAACCGGTCGTACAGAAATATAAAATAGACCTTGACTGGAATTCTCTCCCCAATCTCACTTAAATTTTTCTCCTTTTTTTCCCCCAAATTATTAGCTTCCCAGAAGACCTTCAACCGCATTTATCGCGTGGCGCTCATTTTTTCATGAGAGTTCTGGTCACGCTCACTAGTCACGCAAAGTTCGAAGAGAGACTGTCATCTCTGACGTTTTGTCACACCACCAGAAAGTCCTTTAGTAAAGTCAATCTTCTCTTTTCTGCTATGTCCATTTGATTTTCAAAGTCCTAGAGAGAGAAAAGAAAGCACCATCATGTTTTTGTGCCACAGTGAGTGTTGAGAAAAACTGGTCCAACTACATAGTATGATAACCAGAGCTGCCAACCCCGACGACATCTGAAAAAAAAAACCCAAAAAAACCCCACAAAAAAATGGGCCCAGGGATGTATTCTCCTACCGGCAAAAGGTTGAGCAAGGGAACTGGTGACTAGTGGACAGTCACATAGCGAGAAAATTTTGATTTATGCGCAATCAAATTCGATTACCTCGCTTAAAAAATATTTTCAAAGATGCAATATAAAATAACTGGAATCTTGATTTGGCAGCGATCTGCCAACATCCCATAATTCTGGATCTCCGAATGCAATCGTCTGTCAAGCCAAGAGCAACTTACCCCTCTACAATAGAGTTCGTCTCGCTCCAGCTTCCAAGACAAGTTTTCTATTTCTAGTTCTAGCTGTGCTTGTTGGTACTCAAACTGTCGATAAATAAAAGGCGAAAATCAATAAAAGAGAAAATTTTGGATTTCTATGACAAATGCAAGTTTTGAGGAAAAACCACCCTAAAGTCTTAACACCCTTATATCAGTATGCGTCTTCTACATACAGTTCTCTGTAAACTTTGTAGGGTGCTGATAAAGAGAATTTTTTCAACAGTCAAAAACTTATCTAGTTTGTGACTATTTTCTTGTAGGAAGAAATTAGATGCTAGTCACTCTTAGGAGTCAAACTGTTAAAGCTCACTAGAGTTCACTTCTGAGTGAAACTCCTTGGAAGTCAAATGAAAATGTACCGGGGTAAGAGGTGAATAGTTACCAGTCTTTTTCTCTCATCCTCCATAAAGTAGGCATATGGATATGTGTACATCATCGTATAACGACACTGCAAACAAGAACATCAAACAGAGAAGTTACAATCACCACGGCAACTAATAATTCATAGTTTGCTGTGAATTCGACGACCGTTGGTGAGGTTCACATGGAGTCAATAGGAACTAAAACTAAAATAAAAAACAAATTGCTTGAGGCGCGGGAAAACGCCAATGACCACGTTGCACTTAATTTTCGTTATGAATCTGATTGGTTGAGGGGATGGCGCAAGTTTCCTCAACCAATCACGGAGTGAAGAGGAGTAACACAGCCCGATGCGCGGGAAAAAAGTGAATGACCAAGTCGCGGTTGGCTTTAATGTTGAATCTAATTGGTGCGAGTTTACTGAACCAATCACAGAGTGCAGTGAAGCAACACAATGAAATGGCCGAGTACTTCCGACACTCAACTGGAAATTGTTCTGGACAAGTTGTTTACTTACCTTTGCTAGTAATTGCGCAGCATCTAGAAGATATTGCCAGTCGATCCAAGTGCCGATGTTATTGTTAACTTTTTCTTGTATCTTCTGGTTAATTTTTCGCTTTGTTTCTTCCTCGCGTTTAAGACTGTCCGCGTGATTTTGCCACTGGCAAAGAAAAGATTAGCATGTAAGACTCCTTGTGTATTGATCTCAGAAGTATGCAAAAGTCTAAGAAATACTATTAAAACTAGCCTAGTTTCCCAGTATCATGGAAATTAAAAAAGTTTGCGACAACTTTATAGAATTTCGCTTTACAAAAGAATTTGCGATATCGCGCTTCACGCGACAACCGCTTCATGAATACGTTCGCGTCAAAAGCTTCGCGTTCTGTAACATTTCACTCATGGCCACGCTAAACGAAGATATTCCAGCAACTTGGTAACGAAAGCAAACTAATAATAAAAAGAACAAATAGCTCCGCAAGTGAATTTTTTTAGCTTGTACCTTCCTGGTCGTTCCATGCAAAATAGCAATGTTAAATTGCCACTTGTTGTCTGAGAGCGGGAACATCGACAGAAAATTGACCACGTCTTCATTTGGAAGTCAATCACGGGCACGCGTAAATATGAGTGATTTAACAAGATAGCTATCAAGATGTCGAGTTGGACACAAGGCTACTTAAACTAAAAGACTACTCAAGTTCCCTAATACTTATTTCGTAGACTAACACATACCCTTTCAAAATAGAAGAGATATTTTTTAAGCGCCTCCCTGGCCTGTATACCTGCGGATTCGTTTACAATGTTTGGATTGGATTTATACCGACTGCATTCATAATACTCTGAGCCATGACTCCTCCAGTCTCCACAACACATCCAGCAAAAATCTACAATTCAAATCAGGATGAAACGTTTTGACAAGAAAACACTACAAGGTACGGTTCAACAGTCAAATCTTGAAAGTGAAACACTTGTCGAATCTTTCAGTTTACTAAACACACGGTGGTTGTTTTTTTAAGCTGGCTGTGCTCTATTGTACAGTCTATTTGCAGAAATTCTGCGCTGTGCAACAACAAATCGTTTCCTAAACCTGTCAGACACAGGGATGAGATGCAATAAATATCTTATCAACCTCCTAATCAGAGTTCGAGCAAAGATCATCCTTGTTGTGCAGAAGGTACATCTATGGACTACAAACTAACAACTTACCATGTTTACACTTGATACATTGCTGAAAATTGACATAGGAATACAAAATTAGTAATAGAATAAGAATTCCTTAACTGCTTCGATGGGAGTGCAGCAAAAACAACAAGACATCAAATGAAGGTAGAATTACCATATGATTACAGCCTCCATTCTTCTCGATGCAGCTTCCACAGTTTGGACACTGTATGAAAAGCAAAAGGAGCACAGTGGTTAAAACACCAAATACTCACATATAAGCAATTTTACCTATCAAAGATTGGGGGCAAAATTGATTTACAAACGTTTTGTTCATGAGTAATGATCTGATAAACAGACTGTGGGGTACAAATAGTTATTGTTCAGAAAGGCTTGACGAAATATTTGCACTAGTGTAATAACTGATAAGATTAAAGCTCACTGCAAATTGAAGGGATCTATTGTAGGGGTTTCAATAATGTTTTCCATGAGTGGCTGCCAATGGTGTCATAGGCAGCTGTGCCCAGTCTCCAGTGCTGGGGGCCCCTCCCAGAGGAAAAAAAATTGACAACAAAGTGAAAAAAGTAATTCCCAGTATTCTGGACATCTGCTTGCAGCCCTAACCCTTTAACTCCCACAAGTGATTAAGACAGAATTTCTCCTCACAATATCAATACAATATCAACCAGATAAGTGATGAGAATAAAGAAAAATATCAATTTGGGGATAATTAGTTGATCCAATCTAAATTCTCTGAACTAACATTATAAGAATTGTATGGTTGACAGTAAGGAGAATTACAAAATTTGATCTGGGAGTTAAAAGGGTTCACAGACTACCTACATCTCCCTCCCTTAGCTACACCATGGTCTGTAAGTGAGTATCCTAAATTATACTTACATCTTTAGTATTGGCTGTGATATAATTAGCTGTCTCTGAATCATCTTCACATTTTGTAAGCCATTTCTTAATTGTATAGCAATCTGTTGGTGCATGGTATTTTTCACCACACATAAAACTAAGAGAAGGAAGGAAATAAATTAAAATGTTAAATGGGTGGGAAAAACTATACAAGGTACTGCATATGCAAATCAACAGGCAGTCTCACTTAAAATTTACACTCCCAGACACATTTGTTGGAACAACCATTGCCCCCCCCTCCCCTCCCTGCCCTTCTCCATGATAGTCTGCAAGATGGCATGGAAACAATGACGATTTACAACACTGGAAGGGGTAGAGGCACAAAAGACCATCATAGATACAGTTCTGGAAGAAGTGTCTTAACTAAATATGTAGCAGAATGTGGAATTATCATAAATTAAGTAACAAAACACACTCACAAGATTAGTAAATTGTTCATCTTTGGGGAAAAAAATTAATCTCAAAATTCTATGATTAAGAGTAAGAATATTGACTATTAGAGCAATGTCTTTTTTTAAAAGCCTTTTATCAATATTTTATTCTGTCTCAATGCTCAAACATCAGCTAAAAAGTTTTCAATTTTCAAACAACCAGAAATTTCAACAAATTATAATTTAAACATTCCCCACCTCTTAAACACAGTCATATACTGTGCATGACTTTCCCTTTAGCCCCTCAACACCTATGAGTAACTAGGATCTAATTTCTCCTTACAATATCACCCTTGATACACATATTAAGGTAATGAGAATAAAGGATATGATCACCAACTGAAGACGCTCTTGATTTTTAAACAATTTTTCTTTGTCAGCAAGTTAAGAAAGGCGTAGAAAACATTGTAAAGAATATGTATGGTGATGTTAGGGTGTGCTGGGTTAATGTTGTTATAGTTATAACAGAATGGGGAAAATCTGACTCACCAAAATATTGAACTGCAATTTGAACACCATATTCTTTTAGCTTTAGGCTCCAACACCTTCACCAGGAAACCACAATCATTGCCAGGACACCATCTTATTAATGGATGACACTGAAAGAAAAAAAAAAAAAAGCCAAAATTTATTTTTAGATTAGAAAACAAAGTTGTGCTCAGACCAAAATAATTATTTTCCTACTACAATTTAAATAATTTAACTGATGTAGGGTGGAGATGACAATGTTTTACCAGGCATGAGGTGATTACAATGTATGTATGTGCATGCTTACTTCCCTAGATGGGATAACTGTCCATTGAAGGTCCCCCCCTCTCTCCCCCCCCCCCCCACCTCACCAACTCACACTCCTGGGTGGAGAGGCAATGTGACAGCAAAATGTTCTTCTGACAGCAGTCTGTACTCATGAAGCCAAGTGGCCCACCCAGCCCCAGCTTCTCCTGGTTTCCTTAGCATGAAGTAACTAGTAGGGCCATGGACGGGATGCTCATTATGCAAGGTTACCCCCCAGCATTTGATCAGGTTCCCTGAAAATTCATTGGCATCCATATATATCCAGGGGTGGGAAGACACATTGTTAGAATAAAGTAATTTTCCCAACAAATTGTCCTGGCCAGGTCTTGAACCTAGACCTCCAGACTCAGAGTCCTTCTGATGACCACAATACAATAACCCACCAAAGCTCCCACCTGGATTTCTTGATCAGCCATCCATTATGAACACAGATCATTAAATATCCACTTTTCCCTTGCCCTTTTCAATACAAAGTGCTATTGCCAAATTTGAGTTCAGTTGCTTCAAAACTGAAGAAAACAAGTGTTGACCCATCCTTATTCGCTCTGATCAAGAGCCAATGCTCCAAACATAAGCTTGTAAACTCTTAACAGTAGCCAATTTACGTTATCAACTCAGTTGATAATACTAAGTTACACTGTCATACTTTCCCACTGACGCAACACCACAGTTTCTTTAGAAACTTTTCCCCCACGTCATAGTTACCTTAACTTCATCATTAAAAAGAAACTGTCTATATTTTTCTCTAGAAGCCACATTTTTTAGTATTTTAAGAGCCATTTCCTCTCCAACTAAGAGATTACAGTTCATACATTCAATGCCTGCAAAAAAATTAATAATCACCATATTAAATTCCTAATTGTTTATCACATAGGTGCACAGTAATTCAAACAGAGGTTAGGAGCTTTTTTTTAAACAGCAGTTTTCAGTTTCTGTATCAGTTTTAAAAATGTAACACCAACAAGATATCAAATTATCACCATGGATAATTTCATTGTTCACAGAAGGGAGCTACAACTGGACAAAAGAGTTTTTTCTTGTGCAGGAGGGAAGGAACAATTTACAAGAGAGTAATTTTTCCTCAGCATCATTGTCTATATGCAGTATGCAGACAATATTGTTTTGCACAGTAAGTAAACAATTTTTTTGCGTGCCCCCAGAAAAAAGAAGGTTTAGTAACTTCTTACCCCTTTCACTTACAAGAGTGACCACGAAGACTTTTCTCCTTACCATATATTAAATACAATTCAAGCTCATACATTTTAACAAAAAAGAAAAATATCAACTGAGGAACATTGTGCGATTCAGTATCAAATTCTCAGAACTAACATACTAGAAACTTATTGTGGACAGATCAGAGAATTTTTATATTGATCTTGGATGTAAATAGATTAAGCCTTCAACCCCTGAGAGCAATCATCATATAACTTCTCCCAAAAGTATAACTCCTGCATCACACATTAAGGTCATGAGAATAAAGGAAATGATCACCAACTATACATCCTCTTGATTGATAAACAAATTCTCCTTGTTAGTGCCCAAGGAAATATATAAAGAGCAGTAGGAAGGATATGCATACTGATACTAGAGCGTAAAGGATTATCAGACCAGTACATGAGTTACACAACAGTACTTACCAGAAGATAAACCAATCTGTAACTGGGTAACACAATATAACATCCAGCAGTCATCGCAAAATGAATGACCACATGATGCACTGCTTGTGTTGGATTTTGTACAACGCTGAAAGCATACTGGGCAGTAAAGAGATCTTGATGTCTGAAAGATGCAAGAAAATTCATTAGCCCTTTAACTCCCATGACTGACCAAGACAGAATTTCTCTTTACAAAATCAATACAATATAAAGCAGACAAGTAATGAGAACAAAGAAGAATATCAATCATGGGATTATTAGTTGATCCAATACCAAATTCTCCAAACTAACAGCACTAGAACGGAATGATAGACAGTAAGTAGAATTACTAATGAGATCTTGGGAGTTAAAGGGTTAAAGGTAACTATTATAACTTACACAATCTGTAAGATTTGTGGGAAGGATGCAAACCTACATACACATATCATAGAGTACAACTTAAAATCTTTTAAGGAAGATCTGACACAATTTAGTGGCACAACAAAGTAACCATGACAACATCCTCATACATCTTACTCACTGTTTGAGTGGCAACAGCTTTTTCTGGAATGATCCTTCCTTCCACAAGAAGTCCTACAGGATCGACTCTGTGCCTGTATGTACAATGACAAATGTTTTTAGAAATATGAGGGCACTCATAGTATCAGATTTATTCAATAAATTCAATATTAAGAATTGGATCATTGGATAATGCAATCCAAGAGTTTTCATTGGCTAAGCCATCATGGGTCATGAGCTATTATAGAATGCATGTGCATGAAGACAAGTTTATGCAAAGGTGTTTTTTTACATTGTAATATTCCATTTGTTCTTACTAATAGGGTTAGGAAGATTTATCTATATTTTTAGGTGTTTTTAATAAATTAAGAATTTGTTCATGCTTAGCATGCGTATATCAAGTTATGGATGCACGCAGGAAGTTTGGAGAGCACAAAAATTACGTAAGAGTAGCTCGAGGTGCAGCCGAGAGCAACTCTAGCTTTTTGAGAGCTCTCCAAACTTCCCAAGTGCATCCATAACTTGATATACGCACAGCTAAAAGCATGAGCAAATTCTTTTCTAACAGAGCAACAATGAACAAAAAATGCTCACGTCATCTTATTTACGCACGGGTGTGCGTAAATAAAGATTTTGTTCATAGCAGCTCAATAGGATGTACATAGGGCAAGCATGCGTGCTATGTTATAAATAATTATTACACCTATGCTTGTTGGATATAAGATGATTCAAGCCTAGTTAGCTATATATCGCATCATGGAATAATTGCTTAACCCTTCAACCCCTAGGGGTGATGAGCATCTAATTTCTCCTTACAATATCAACCCTGAATCACACATACAGGTCATGAGAATAAAGAAAATGACCACCAGCCAAAGAAGCTTTTGATTGTTAAACAAATTCTCCTTGTCAGCATCTTAGGAAATGTATAGAGAACAGTATGGAGAATATGCATACTGATGTTAGAGTGGAAAGGGTTAAGATTAGAAGACTACAAACTTGTACAGTACCTTGTATGGCAAATTTTAAATAGATACAGATGTCACAGGAGACCAAAATGTTTTATTGAGGAATATTTGCCTTTTTAGAATAGTGGTGTTCACCCAAAACATTTGGTTGTTTAATACGCTTTCGAGTTAATTATTAAACATGATATTGCCACCATTAGCCCTAATTAGTACTACCACAGAAATATTCCATTACGTTTTGATTGCGTAAATAGGACTGTATGTTACCTTTCCAATATCTTCTCTGTGTTCCAATCGTGTTGCATAAGAAGGATTCGAGACACAGATTCCGATACCTGGTTATAAATTCAAGAAATAAGTAGAATCTTTAAGAGCACAGAAATTGAAATTCTTCCAGTATTGGAAATCGCAATTTAAGTCAATGATGGAATTGCTGAACAATTTTCGTACACATCAGCTAGTTTTCTTAGCGATTTTACCTTAATTTCCTGAGAGATCTTGGCTACTAAAGCGTCAAAAACTTCTTGTGCTTCATTAGGATCAATGATCTGGAATTCAAAGGCTTCAGGATCGTCCTCCTTGTCTGATGCCATTCCTTCGTCTTCATCACCATTATTATAATAATAATAATCATCGTCATCTTCATCTTCGTCATACTCACTCGATTCCGGCTCTACAGAGTCTTGAGATTCAGTATCAATGCCAGACATCTTTAACTACAGGGCCACGGTGTTAGAAATTGCAAAACACGAATAAAACTACTAGAAACTTCTTGAAGTCTTTTTCGTTGATCAGGACGGCAAGAGCAGTTGTTAATGTGATGCCATTCATCCAAATATGGCTATGATGGCCAAATATAGAAGTAGTGGGACTGGGATCTACAATAGACAAATTGCCGCCATATTTGATTATTTTCGCTTTGAAATCAAAAGTTGGCAATTTTAGCCTAGTTTTAGGGTTTTAAAAGTTCCTGTTTGCCATAATGTCTCGTATCGTTCAGATATGTAAAAAGAGTTTTTATTTTTCTCGCTGAGAACACTTAAAATCATGGAAACTACGTGAGAAATTGAGCCTTGCAGTTCACCTCAGCGGAAACGATGAGTACTTTTGCGGGAAAGTTCAGAGAGTATCCGTTGATTTCGGCGGACAATTTTGAAAAAGAAAACCTCGATAGCTTGGCTTTTTTTCTTTCGCACTGCCATAAAGGTAAGGATATGATTATTTTCTATTTATTTTATTTCTGTGGTGGGGAAATTTATTAGAGCGATGTAAAGTTAGCAGGAATTGATGCTAAGACTTGTGATGCAATTTTTTGTTTTAAAAAAAAATTACTTTGTGCATAGCATGCACACTTCATAAGTGTCTGTGAAACAAGAGGAAACCCCAAATATATGTTTCAAAAAGCCAAGAATTTGTTTCATTTTTGTATTCATTTGTAGATCACATGGTTGGATTAGATTCTACAGCTTTACACCATAGACTAAAGACAAGGTATATGAATACAAGATTCTGAACTGGACTAAGATAGAAATCTTTTGATGCACTTCTCGATTTAAATTTCCATCATGTAAGCCTGACTCAAAGGAAACTTCTAAGCCACTTAATATGATTTTATGAAATGTTGGAACAATTTCCGCATAGCCTCATATTCATTATGCATGCACATCTTACACTGAATAATAAAGCCCCATATATGTATGCATAATGAATGAATTATGGCGCTGTGTGGAAATTTTGCCGAAATGTTTAGGACAAATGTTACTAATTAACTTATATTTTCACAAATACAAAACCCTTACATAAAATGCAAAAGGTACAAATCAAATAATACACAAACATATCATTAAACAGAGATAATTTAGTGCTATCAGCTGAGTTAGTAAGGTAAATAGACCACTGTAAAGAGTTTCTAAGTTGACGTTTTGAGCATTAACTCTTTTTCGTAAAGAAATGTCTACTGAGAAACTCTTTGTAGTGGCCAATTTACCTTTATTTAGTCATCAACTCAGTTGATAGGACCAAATCATCTTGTTATGCTTCCTCGCTGATGCAGCACCACAGTCTCCTTAGAGATTCCCTCTATTCACTAAACAGAGTGGCTGTCTTATAGAAAAACCAAACAGATGCTAGAGATCAATGTAAGACAATACTGAGAGGGTTGGGAAGAGAAAAAAAAATGGCTTTGCAGGGCGTGAAATTAACTTTTTTTCTGATAGCCACTTGGCTCCTAAATTCTTCAAAGTGGTAGCCAATTCAAAAAAAGTTGGTCGCCATTTTCAAAGACAAACAAAATCTTTCTTTACGCTGTCAGCGTTCTAGGTAGACCCTCCAAAATTAAGTTAGGGAAAAGATCTTTAATGTGCTACAAAGTGGACACTAGGACAGATGATATACAACGTTCAGGCTCATCTAAATCCAAGATGGCGTCTAGTTATCAATCGAGATGCATGTGCTACGTTTTGGAAATAAAATTAATGAGGATGTTTGCCGCGGATTTATCTTTGCAAATCTCTTTAATTCACTATATCTCTTGGTAAGGTTATGATGAAACGTTCTAGTTGCCAATTTGGCGACTAACTTTTAGGATTTGGTCGCCAAAGTGAAAAATTTAGGCGCATTGGCGCCTGTATTAGGCACAATTTCATGCCCTGCTTTGAAGAGTACAAATAAGCTAAGCAGTTAAGCAATAGAACTTAAATGATCCCTTAAGTATCTTGCATGACCATAATTTTACTAGCTTTAGGAGAACTAACTAGCAGTACAAGTATTCACAAGTGAATACTTTGCTGATATTGAATTACTTGTACTACACGTACTGTAAGTGAGCTGGCTTTATTGCAAGTATGAAGTAAGAATGTTTCCATGCTAATTTTTTATGGTTGTAATTTAGAAGTACATCACCCAAAAAATAGGTGATGATTCTCCTTGTGGATTATGCAACAGCCAAAGCACAAAAGTTTCACCAGTTAGTTCAAATAGTTAATTATAATCATGTAATCAATGGTCACTTTAATAAAAAGACAAACTGAGCACTGCACATACTTTGTAATTTTTTTCCCAACAGTATTCCCCTCTCATTGGTTTCTTTTAATTCATTTTTTCAACAGCAAAACTGTATTCCTGTATTGTTCAGAAACTACAGAGAACTTGTTGATGTGCAACCCAACATACAGTCATCTCAAAGATTATATTGTTAATATCTAAAGTTTTTGTTTCATTAAATACATTGTCATTTCTTTTCCAATGTTTTTCTCTTTCTCTGTTGTTAAACAAAAGAGCATTGAACCCAATATCATTCTCCTTATTACAGCGCAGTATACCTGTGGACCAGCAGACAATGGTTCCACTCGTTGATGAAAAGACAGGACAGGTAAATTGTTTCTTGTTGTTGTTCACTTTCCCTTAAATTTATGATCTAGCTTTCTATTAACCTTTTAATCCTCAGAGTGACTGGCTTCTTACTTCTCCTTACCGCATAGCCTTGAATCAAATGTAAAGGTAGTGAGAATGAAGGAAATGATCAGCAATGTGAGAAACTCCTGATTGTCAAACAAATTCTCCTTGCCATAGGAGATGTGAAGAGAGCTGTGTGGCTGTGTGGAGAATATGAATTCAAATTTTTTAGGGTGGAAAGGATGAATCACAAGTTCTGATATTTAAATGGTCCATTACAGATCTGAAGTTATTTGGTTTCTTAGTGTTTTTATACCAGATCAGCTTTTAGAATTCTTGTGGTTTTGAAATCTAATATTTCTTGAGGTAATAAGTAATTCCTGTTTGTCTTGCTCTTTTCATAGGAAAGTTCTTTTTGTGTAACGTTGTTGCCTGCTGGACATTGTGTTGGATCTGTCATGTAAGTAAGATTTTATGTATGTGTTAGTTAAAAAGTCAAAGGTCAAGGTATATGTAGCTGGATTTCACCAAGTTGATAACCTTTAATTTGAATCTGTGGGGAATTTTTCTCAGCCTTAAAAAATATTACTCTAAACAGAAGGACTTGCCTAAAAGTTACAGTGTTTGTGAGTTTGTAAGCTGGCTACAATAACTTTTACACTGGATCAAAGTTACCTTTGTTTCAACCCTGCCAAAATTACATTTCTTCTCATGATCAAATTGAAAGAGAAAAACTTTCATGTGTATTCACTACATCACTTATGTGTACACTTTGTAGGTTCTTATTTGAGGGTCCAGGTGGGAACGTGCTCTACACAGGTAATCTCAACCTTGGCTAATATAATAATTATAATTGAAAACTCTGATTGGTCGAGAGCATACAGTACAACAGTGTGTGAAGTTAACATGATAACCCAAGATCTGTAGGAGACATTGAGTCATCATGTTGCATTAAGGTCTGCCTAGTTTCCAGGCTCCTTTTCCATGTTGGGTTCTCAAAGTGTCTTTTGCAGATTGTTTAAAAAGTGTAGAATTAAGTAACGATAAAATTTGGTTCTCACATGATGTCATGATTTATCAAACCTTTGAGTCTGTGTTATCTGCCTCGGCCTTTGGCCTCAGTTGATAACTCAGACTGCAGTATTGATAATTCATGATATCATGTTCAACCTCATATAACAATTGCTTAATGTATGGATTGTTGGGTTGGAGTGGGAGTTGTAGTGATAACTGGTGAAAATTGAACTGACAGAATCCAAAGATGAGAACTGAATCCACTTGTGATTCCTGCATATATGCTGTATATGATTTGCTAAAAATTAAACTGTTGAAGCCATATGCATTTAGAGAGTTAAAATCATGCAGCAAGATTATATGGTTCACTGCTTATTTTGAAAATTGAAAATCCAGTTTTTCACTGGATCTAAGTGTTCAAATTGTTAGGATAATTGAAAAAAATTGACACATTATCATTCTTTTGATTCCAGTACCATCAAGCCTGACTCTGCTTTTAACTTCAATTTTCAGCAAAGCATAGTTACTCTTATGTCTCCAAAAACAACTTCAGTTCTGCGACTAAAAAAAAAACAGCTCTCACATTTATGAAGGGAAAGATGAATGTAGTGTAGAAGGTGCATTTCCTTCAGAAAATCCAAGATTTGGATTCTTAAATCATATGATACACTCTAGTTTTTTGTATCTGATTGGCAGGTGATTTTCGTTTATCCAAGGGAGATGTGAAGAGAATTTCTTTCTTTCATACCAAAGAAGGGTTTGTACATTTACCTTTAACGCACTTAGCCACAATATTTTCAGTTATTTTTTACTTGTCTGTAACAAGTCGTGGCAAAGAGAAATAAAGAAAACTTTATGTCTTTGAGGGACACTTTTTTTTTCACTCCCTTATTTTTCCTGCAAAAGGTAGTAACAGATTCCAAACCTTACAATTTGTAAAGCATTATACACAGCAGTGTTCACATGGGAACTTCTTAAAAACCTTAGTGTAGTTTACCACCAAGTCATCTGTAGCTCAGTTGATAACGCATCTGACTGGGAAATTATAAGTTCTCAGGCTTGAATCCTCTTAAGAAGCTCTTGGTAGTGTTCTAACTTTTTAGGGGAAGGGAGGTGGCTAATTTGGTTTTATCAACAGAGTTGATAAATAAAAGAAAACTGGCCACTTCAGAGAGTTTCTTAAGTTTCAGAGTGAATAAAATTGAAGGGCTAACACTTAAAATGTAAGATTTAGAACCTTTCTGCAGTGGCACATTTACATTTATCAACTCAGGTGACAAAACCAAAATGGTTATGACAACTATCTTGTAATACCCTCCAATGTCTCAGCACTGCAGTTTCTTTAGAAACTCACCCCCTTTTTTATTTAGTTCTTTTGGTTTGGGCTATTATCACAGTTTTAAACAGCTTTCATTTATCTCAATTTTGCTGTTTTCTGCTGTATCAACTTTTCAAGAAAAGTCTTTGTTTTTTTTTAGAATTAAAGACATCAAAAGCATTTATATTGACACAACATTTTGTCTGCCAAGAATGAAGAGCCTGCCTAGTCGGGTGGGTATCATGTAATTTTCTTTCAATTGGTTGTTTGTGATGTTAGAAGTGGCTCTATTTATTCCAAATACCTCAGTCATATTTATTGCACAATTAAAATTATTGTATATGTAAATTTTGTGGCTGGAAGCATAGCAATTTGGAATTCCCGTTTGAGCCATGTCTAGGGTCCGATTTCTTGTGTTCCTAGGAAAGACACTTTATTCTCACTTTGTCTCTTTTGACCCTGGTTGGCACAAATGAAATGTAACTGCATTTAGACTTTATTATTGCAAAAGAAATTCAAAGGAAATTGCTTCAAAATTATTGATGTTGTTTTTTAAAGTTGCATGTTAAGTGTACACGTAATTCAAAGTTTTTTAGTGCTTGATTTTGATGCTATGGTTTCCCAAATAATTAATTCTCTTTTAAAATTGCAGCAACAGAGTAGAGATGCTGTCATAAACCTCATAGACAGGTAAAGTTTGGGAGGTTGTGATTGATAATCTTAAGATAATATTTTGGAATGCTATCCAACAATTTAGGGATTGGTCATTATTTGTTGTGAGGGGGGATGGGGGGATGTAGCAGGGGGGGGGGAGACAGAGAATTTTGGTTGTGTCACAGTAAAATTTATCTGATCCCTCCCTTAGGACTCTGTAGTATTCTACATTGGTAGTTATAATTGTTATGTTCCATTCCCCCCCCCCTCCCCATGGTGGTTATTATGGATAAATGATGACTAGTCCCTAAGGGAACAATCTTCATGAATTAAAATCTTCAGACTATGAATTAATTACTTGGTTTTGCTGGAAACAGTAAACAGAAGGAAACCAAAAACAATGACAGCAGCATAGGTGGAAAAAAAATGTCCTTGTTTCCTTGTCATTTGAAATCTAAGGAATGCTTTATGAATATCAGATTTTTTTTTTATCTCTGTCACCAATTTGCATTTTCTCTTTAACCATTTTAAATTTATGTCTATTTAACAGGTGGTTTTCAAGAGGTCCTGAATATGCTGTTAGCCTGTTATGCAAAGGAATGTATGGATTTGAATATTTATTGAAGGAAATAGCCATGAATTATAGAACAAAGGTGATTGTGTTTTTTGTCTTTCATTAAGCCTTTAACCCCTAAAAGTGACTGGCATCTAATTTCTCCTTACAATATCACCACTGAATCAAACATTAAGGTCATGAGAATAAGGGAAATGATCAACAACTAAAGAAACTCTTGATTGTTAGACAAGTTCTCCTTGTCAGCACCTTAGGAAATGTGTAGAGAACAGTATGGAGAATATGCATACTGATGTTAGGGTGTTGCTGTGGGAAAAAAGTATGAGGCCTTGAGTGACACAAGTGGGCGAGAGGTCTGCAAGGGGCCTGGCTCTGCCAATGACTCATCATTAGTGCCCGACCCTTGGTAACCTCTCCCTGACTTGTCTTAAACCTCCTTGGAGGTAAAGAAACGTACATTCTGCAGCACTATTAACGAGGGGCTGCTTGCTGATTATCTTTCATTTTGAGAATTTTTCCATGATACAACAAATATGGAGCATTATGCATTTAGGCTCTTTTGATCTTGGTCTGGTTGGACTTTTAATTAACCTGTGTTTCTTGAAATCCCTTTGCATTGCAATAAGATCCATGTCAGTGCTGAACGGCTGGCCATGTACAGATATCTGCCGGACATGACTCCTTATTTCACAACTGATGGTCAATCTTCTAAGATACATGCATGCAAGTGGCAGGTATGGACAGAAGGAGTTCAAGACTGGTACTCTCTCGGGTTCTTAGTAAAAAACGGTGATACCATGCTGAGTCAGCCACTATAGGAAAAAAGAGTTCTTAGATGTCTCTCAGACTCTACTTTCCATTACCCTTGTCAAATTTCACCCCTCATCCCTTCATTAAAACTGCCTTTCTCCCCCCCCCCCCCTTAAATTGCTTTGGATTTTTTATCTTCAAAATTATTTTTTCTGTGGAAGTTGTTGAATATGGGAAGGGAGACAATCTCAATAGAACTCAAATTTGAAGTAACTTCTGTTATTTACACAAAGTTAGCCATTTAACACAATCACTTTTGTCACCAATCCTTGGTGGAATTTTGCAAACCTGGTTACACATAGTGGCTGAGGTATATTGGTTTTTTTCCTTGCATGAAGTTCACAGGAAGGGGAGGAAGGACTCTGTTTAGTCTCATTAACAGCCATAATTGACTTGTTTTGGGTACGGTGTTCAGCACAAGATGCATTAGTGTATCCCATGCATCATTCCAAGCAGGAAAAGGTGTTCTCTGTGATAAAAGTTTTTTTAGCTAGTTCAAGCTACAGAGAGTTTCAGAGCTGCCGTTTCGAACGTTCAACGAAGGGCTAACGCTCTTTACGGAGACCAATTTACGTTATCAACTCAGTTGATAATATTAATTAAATTAAGTGTCATACTCTCCCACCAAAGCAGCACCACAGTTTCTTTAGAAACTTACCCTTACCCCCTTTATTCAAGCTACAGAGACTAAACCCAGAATAAATGGGACACTGTAGTAGGCCCTTGTTCAGGTCACCCATCTCCCCCACCTCCCTCCCCCTCCTTCAAATGCTGTTATCCATATCTCCATGTTAAATTCCTCAGGCCAACCAAAGGTGTGACTCAGACCTCCCTTGTGGTTCTTCAGTTCATCCCTCTCTCAAGACAAAGGTTCTGCGTATAAAGCCAACAACCATGTGGGTAGCACGTAGTACAGAACCAATGCCGGAGGATTTCAAAAGGTGAGAACAAATACCAAAGCTTATTTTACATCCTCATTGATATGATCACCCTGTAGTTTTCACCACATTTTCAAGAGAGTTGCTTTGGCAAGTTCCCATTAAATTTCCCTCTTTTCATTGAGAACCCTTCGAAGTAATTTCCCACACGAAAAAATAGCCCAATATAAAACGCCGCAAAGATTTAAGTACAATTAAAAAAAGCTCTATAGACGCATAAATGGTGAAACAGAGAATTAACTCTGAAGTGTAAATTAAAGTGCTATTTAAACCCATGAATAACCCACAGGGCATTAGCCCTAATAAAGGGAAACAGGGAACCACACGAGGCAAAGAAAAAATCTTTTGACCTCGGTGGGAATCGAACCCACGACCTCCGGATTAGATCTACCGTTACTCTGCCGACTGAGCTACGAGGTCGCACAGAGAAAGTCGGGGACGATTTAGGATGGTGAATCGCCTGTGGGTTATTCATGGGTTTAAATAGCACTTTAATTTACACTTCAGAGTTAATTCTCTGTTTCACCATTTGTGTTCCCAGTGCTACGCGGCACAACATCTATAGACGCATAGGTCCCTTTGCATTCTTTCTACTCATGCTCTGGAAATATGGCTTTCCGTCTACTGTATGACCCCTTAGTACAACTCGATAAGGAATAAAACTTGACAAAATTACCTTCCCTTCCTCGTAAGTGTGGTGCTGTTTGAATAGAAAATCTCCAAAGAAGATTTTTTTCCAGGCGTAAATTTCAGTCATCTTGAAATGCAAAACAAAAACAAACACACACACAAAAAGAAAAATTGCTTTCTGTCCTTAAGTTTTTGCGGGTCTGTGATGCTTAAGTTGCCGTTGTACACGTC
This sequence comes from Pocillopora damicornis, assembly GCF_964200805.1. Lineage (NCBI taxonomy): Eukaryota > Metazoa > Cnidaria > Anthozoa > Scleractinia > Pocilloporidae > Pocillopora > Pocillopora damicornis. The sequence goes on from NC_142674.1 coordinate 23,300,166, forward strand.
ACAAAAACTCAGCTCTTTTCAGTCAAAATAAAAGGTATCAGTAAAAAAGGAGGAACTTCTGGTGCTATCCGCACCATGTGTGTATTTCAACCAAAGATTTTTTCCATCCTCAGGTATGACAAGGGGAAAAGGCTATGGAGAGTTGTTCATTCAATGCATGCATCCATGGAAGAGGTACTGCAACCTTCAGTTGCTAATAGTTGAACTTCCTCTGAAGGGGTTAGGGGTGTTTAAAAAATATGCGGATATGAAAATTTGGCCATAAAAATCATGTTCTGGGTTCCGGGTTAAGAAAACCTTAAGATCGTTTCCAGGCTCAAAATCGCAAGCTCAGTTGCTAAGGAGAAAAAAAGGAAAGCGTGTAAAGCATGCGGAAGTTTTGCCGCTCAATGATGCTAAAGCCGGTGGAGTAGCAGCGAAGGTTCTTATTGAAAACCTTGTCATTTTCCGACGCAAGCTTCTCACGTCTCGGCCGCTTAACGCTTCAGAGCGCCCGCAAAACTGCCAGCTGCGCGGGCTTAAATGAGTAAAGAAATGAATGAATTAATAAATGAGTAAAAAAAAGGAGACTGTGTTATTTGAAGCTTAGTGAGGAGCAGGCTTTTGTGATACAACTTGGGTGTCTTTCAGATCGAGGATTTAGTAGGCTACCTAAGGCCTTATCATGTTTTCCCCAATGTACCGCCAGCAGGACTGGACACATTAGAAGATGCTTTTGAAAGGTAAGCTAACACCATGTTAGGTTTGGTTACCAAGTAAACACGAGCGCGGGCGTATCTTGGTAATAGTTGTTGCCAGTTTCAATTTCTGATCAGTGTGTTTTAAACGGCAAGGATTAGTTAATTAACGCTATCAATCCTAAGATCTAATTAATAATTCTCCCTATTTTCTACCATACAATTCTTATGATGTAAGTTTGGAGAATTTGGTATTGAATCAACTAATAATCCCCTTACCGATATTTTTCTTATTCTCCTCACTTGTCTGCTTGATATTGTATCGATATTGTAAGGAGAAATTCTGTCTTGGTCACTCATGGGAGTTAAAGGGTTAGGGAGGTGTCGTGTTAACTTGGCAGCGTGCTACATATGAACGCAGTATGAGGCCAAGCTCACCATCCTGTTCTCTGTAGCTTAGTAGTGGAGCATTGTAATGTGAAATCTTAAGCTCTGGGGTTCGACTTTAAAAAGACTTTGTCCTAAACTCGTTACAACTCGAATAAACAGTGTTCTTTATCCAAAATTCTCGCTAGTTTCAGGCCCTCAGTCAGTGGAAAGGTGCTTAAAAGTGGGTGCGCGAAAACAGTAGGGGTCTGGAAAGGAAAAATATTACAGCCGTTTCTTTGACAACCATGCACAGCCGCCGTTTTCGTTCGCATTTTCTTTAGCTGGCCTCCATTGACTGCTAAGGGCCTGGAACAAGCTCTCGACGACTGAATAGCAGTATTTTATTAGATCTACAATTTTGCCTCTACTTCAAGTAAATTTCCTAACAATTATTGAAAAATAATATTACATTATTTCGAAAATCATTTTTATCGCAGACTGAAGGGCCTTACTCGCATTCAAGATTGTGATTCCTGTAACCAAGACGAGTCTGTTGAGGAGAGATTCAAACAACACGCTGTTCATCTCAGCGGAGAGGGTGTCACTAAAGACAAAAAATCATTAGAGGAGAAAGCTGCCTTGAGAAAGATTCAGCTTTGCGCTCCACCTAAGCCTGACGAGAGGGGTATGTAAAACCTCGCTCACGTTGGTCGATCTCTCTATTTATGTGATCCGATGAAATGATCAAGTTGTTCTCCGCCGAGCAGTATGTTTCCAATTTATTTTTGCCTTCCAGTCCTTTGTCTCACTTAATAGGATCTGTATATTAGATTAGTTTGCAATTCCAAGGTTTTAAGTAGAATTAGGAATGAATGGCGGAATATTTCAGATCACTTCTCCGTAGGGTTGCAATGAAAGCCGCCGACCGGCACAGTACCTCCAACCATAGAACTCTCACCACCGTCAGTTCTTCTGGAAGCCGTTTATAGGAAGACGTTTTTAAAATCCTAGCTTACGTCCCTTAATTAAGTCGATCAGTTTAATTTTTCCTTTGTTCCCTTTCGAAAATGTATTTTCATCTTCTTATGAGCGCTGAAATGGATTGTTTCTCTTCCTCCTCTTTGTCTCTTCCTATTCAGTTCTTTTCTAGCCGCTTTGTGTCCATTCTTCCCGCTGGTTGTCGCTCTCTGTGTCCCGTCAGTTTTATTATACCTTTCTCTTGATGTCTTTTTTGCCGACTGTCAAGTCCATCGTTGAGGTTCTCGTGTGTCATGTCTTGATTCTGTTACAATGTCATTGCCTCCATGAGCATTCAGGAGTTCTAGATCTGTATCGACTATCTTTTTTTTATTTCCCACACTCAGTTTCCTTGTTTCCGGTTTGCTTTTGTACACTTAACGTTTCTCCGTCTGCAACAGAATTGAAATCTGTGAACAAGGATTAAGACTTGGAAAAAGTACGAAGTTTTACCAGTTAACGAGTTACAAGTTGTCAAACCAGAGAGAGAGGGGGGCTAGGGCAGAGTCCTGTCTTGTAGTAACGGGGAATGTTCACAACCAATTTCCATTTGTAACAATGTCTTACATAAAGCAGCCGCTATACATAAAGTTAGTTTCTCTATGTGTTTACTAGTTCTTGCCCAGTGTAAGGAGCTGGGACTAATTGATGACGAGAACCTCACACCACCCCCAAAACGACGTAGAAGCAGACGTCAAGGTATAGCTCTGGAGGAGAAAACCACTGTGCCACAGGACACCCAAGGAAGCTCTTCCAGAAAGGTCATCATAAGCGTGTCACAAGAAATCCAAGGGAACTCCCTCGGTGGGATAAACACAACAATACAAAAGCAATCTAATGAGAAATCTTTTGGTGAAGTCACCACTGTTTCACCGCAAACCCACGGGGAATCATCTAAAGATGTTGATAGAATTGTGTCACAGCACGCCCACACTAACGGATACGAGATCATAACAAGGAAAACCCATGATTTGTCCAAAAGTTGAAGATGTCCAAGACAGACCAACAGAATTTTACGAGAATTCATGTTGTCCTCCTAAAACTGAAAAGAAAACTGGAGATGAAAACCCAGCGGAATGTAAAGTATCTGAAATTTTGAGCAACACAGTTGTCTTGGAACGTACTAGTCATGGTCAAAAATCTTTAGATGGTATTGCTTCTAATAAAATTGACCACAATCGTACTTCGGACACGGGGATGACATCGAGTATTCCAGTCTCAGTTGTAGAGCTTTCAGGGTTAGATGAAAACTATGACCAGGGACCAGTGGGTGGGGAGCCAAGATCGAAAGCAGACTTTGATATCCCTCCCTCCCCGGGGCATGTAAAACCACTCCCAGACAAGCTGTCTGCGATTCACAAACTGCTAGGAAATGGCGAATCAACGTCGATTACAAATATACTCAAATTTTGAGTCGGAAGTACGTCAAATCTCATCGATAACTATTTTTTTTCTTCGTTCAATTTTTTTCTGGCCTCAGTAGTTGTTGCTTGTTTTTATTATTATTATTATTATTATTATTATTATTATTATTATTCCATCAGAGTGTGTTTCTGTTACTAATGTGTTTTTTCTGCAGTGTTTCAGGCCTTACTTGGCCTTTCGAAGTTAACTTATTGTAGCCAAGAGCAGCAAACAAACAACTTATAGTCAGAACAATCAAAGAGAAGAAAGAAGAAGTTTCTTTTTTGTGATAACATTAACAATTTTTACGATAAACTAAGACCAGAAAAATAAGTCGTATGCATACGGCTCATCTACGAAAGTAACCTTAATTTTGTAAAAGCCTGCTTCTCTATCTACACATGAAGTCACCTTCTGAATATATGGACTTTTTTAGGGACTTGTTATAGAAGAAAAAAGGAATCAATATTGCAAATATATTTCTTATTGCCATCTTCTGTTTTAGACATGCAACACATACCCAATTTTTTTGACAGCAAAACGGAACCATTATCAGTACTACCAAAAAATTATCGCTATAAGCTTCCCGATCAGCCGTCGTTTGATTAAGTCACCCATTCGCCTCCTTTCCATTGTTTTTCTGAACAGCATAAAAGAAATAGTTTAGGTGCTTTTTAATTATCTGTCTTTAAGGATAGCCACACAACACGTTACACTCCCTAATGTATTCGTAACGACTAAGAAAAGAGTTTTAAAGAAAATAATTTTTGCTAGAACAAATGCTACTGCTGTTGCCAAAGGAGATTAGTTAATATGTTATTTATTTATTTATATAGGAATTTATCACAGCTTAGTTTTCGCATTGCATTACTTTACATCAATTTAATATAAATTTAGAGATATTTACAGAGTCGTAGTGATTTTAGTCTCTTATTATGGCACTTGTTAGATTTTAACGAACATGTTATCTAAGTATGAGTTACAATGCTTATTCAGGTATCAACTTAATTGATTTCGGCAATGCTCGCTACACCTTGCGGATCAATGTCATATTTAATATTTAATTATTTATGATAGTAAATTAATTCATATATAATTTACTATCATTTTAATTTATGAAAATGTATGTAGATTGTTCTAATACGTCACACATTGAATATATATTTATCGATTATTATCATCATGATTATGATTGTCGCTTTCATTATTATCTACAAGAAAGTTCATCGTGTATTATATTTGATGTGTTCCTGTATGGCGCCATAGTATGATTTAACCCCCACTAAGCAGCGCCTAAATAGCAAAGCTTGTTGACAATTGAGTTTATTTGGGATGGGCCTAGCAAAAACCAACCCAAAACACTGTGCGACAGTACAAAATCTACAAGAGCTTAATATGTGAATTAGGTAAAGTAAATTGATATGAGTGTTGGTCCTGAAGTGGTATAACACGCTATCACGGCTACTTGGGTGACTTCCATGCAGAACTTGCCGTTATCTGCGCAATCTTTCCGTCCCACTGCCAGTTAAGCTGGGAAATCAACTACTATGAACTTAAATCTAAAAATAAACCTACGTGTATGATGAATCATGCCAGTTAGACTGTTTAGGCCATTGGGCTGATGAACCTGTAAATCAAATAAACCTGGCATACAAATACCAGTTAGGCTGGGAAGTCCTCTACTTGAATCGAAAAAAAACCTTAATGTAAAGGTATACGAACGCAACAAGCCCGTTAGGCTTAAAAACAGCAAATAGGGCTTCTAAGCAAGTGCTTAGTAGTGCTATACTCAAGAGCAACGGTACCGATCAACGAGTCACCGAAATCGAAACACTTAAACTTAAAGATTTAGTTAAAGACGTAAAATACAGAAAACAAGAAATGTTGCATTCTTCTGGTAGACGGAGCTAAGAAGCCGCCAACAATAGAAGATCGATTAAAGGCCAGAAAAAGCCTGCTCAAAAAACGCAATGAGGAAAAACTAGGCGGGAAATCTGAGTAGGGGCTGAGGATGTAGCCCCGGAAACTATTTGCCCATCCACCGGAGGCTTCACAAAGGCCGTGCAGTGTTTCGTGCCGACAAAACAGTAGCATTTCTGTAATACCGGGGCAGTGGACGGCAAATCCGGGGCAAACCGAGAAGCTTAAAATTACAAGGATTTGAGATAAAGGGGTGGGACCCCTAGGGATTAAAATGTCCCTCTCCCCTTGCTCCACTACCCGCCAGAAACCTCCCTGTGCTTAAGAATTGGAAGACGCTCCCTCTTACGCAGCCCAATGTTGCGTTACTCAAATTCCCAAAGAAAATTCCTCAGCTTTAAATCTCCTAGCAGACAAACTAATCCAATACTACTTGCAGTTCTGAGATAAACATTTATTATACAAAAAAAACTATATTTCTAACAATATAAAAACTTTGTCTATACAGAGGGTTGGTAAACAAAAAAAATAACGATCATTTAAGAGCAAAAAACATAAGTGGATCAATAAAAAAATTAAACCTCTCCAACAAAAAGCCCTTCTATTTCCTCAAGTGAATTAATTTGATTAAACGTAAGTAATCCTCCAATCCATGCCTAAAGACACATATTTTTTGCAAGTGATAGAATATTCACAAAAAATAGCGAAAGATAATATTGACTTCTTAGTATATCTATAATTCCATATATTCAGCATTATTTGTCGATATTGCAAGCAATAGAAAATTTGATCGGTAAACCTCTACCGTCTTCTGATTGTCGAGAGCTTCGAGTTTGTGGTCGGCCGTTCGTAAGTAGGCCTTGAAAAAGTGATGGACACCAACACGAACTCGTCAAACATTGTACGAGTAAGTGAAATATTTGCAATAAGTTCGTTAAAAAATCGCCTGGTAATCGTGAATGAATAGGAAAGCTTTTAGAGAACCGGTAAAAAGTTCGTAATGTTTTGTGAATCGAAGACAAAGATGAACAAACGAGGAATAAACGAGCAAAACTTGTGAGGCATGTTCACCTCTACAAATTCTGACCATTTACAACGTTCTTAGACTAGAAGCTTTTGACATTTTATCTACCAATTTTAAAATAGGACTAAACACTAACTATGGCCAGAGCTGTTGAGTGTCATTGTGTCCAAAATTTTTCAAAAATGTTCGTGAAAGCTTGGGTCTGCTCTTAGTTGCACGATTGAAATCGGAAAGTAAGCCTTGTTTACCCAACTGAAAAATCAAGTTTAATTATACAGCGGTAAATTTTTTCTACCAAAACTATACTTTTCAAGTCTTTCTCTATATATATAACGGTAAAACTTTGTAAATTTATAATAATTCTAAAGCATTTGATATTTTCCTAGGCACAGATAATATAAGGTATTCCAATTAGTAAAATGTCCTTCTTAACGTTCTCCATCTTTCGCAAAGAAACCTTGACATTACGTCCAACATCTTTGCGTGACTTGCACAGCGTGACTCGGACCTAACGCCCTGGACGGCGTTACTTCAGTGCGTGACAACAATTATTTCATGATTGCATCGTGGTCGCTTTCTTAAGTTCGCGTACCCACCTAAAAAAGTCAAACAAAATAAAGAGTTATTGCACAACCTATAGTAATAGTTATCTTTATGTGACACAATCATAGATAGAATTGAAAAATATTGTTTCCGTTCGGAAAAGAGGTAGATCTGTTCATTTACCTTGATGCAGAGTTTTCGTTATCTGCCTTGAAAACTAACGGTGAAATACCATGGTGTTTGAGTTGAAATACAAAATCATTCCCTTCCTGAAAACCAGTGACACACATAAACACACGTGAGAAAAAAGTATCAATTCCATCTTAACGGATGCACAGAAAGAAGGAAGGAAAATACCCTGAAAAGCCACTCAAATCTCAGAGCAACAAGCAAAAAGGCTAAAGCGCGGGAAAACGCGGACGACCAAGTCATGATAGGTGCTAGGTTTGCATCTGATTGGTTTAGAGCGTGGCGCGGGTTGTTTGGACCAATCATAGGGCAAAGTTAAGCAAAACCAGTACGTCTGGATTACTTTCGACACTCAAGGTTATTGAACATTACTCTAACAGCGTATTGGTTTCAACTCGACGTTAAATCACCCCTCTGATTGGTTTATAACTGCGAGCCAATCGCAGCTTAGTGCACTACTATTTAGCCAATCACAGACGAGTGCTGTGTCAGTCATACCTTGACCCCAAGCAGTTTTCCCGCCCTTCTTCACTCGAGTTCACCAATAATTTTCATTGAAATTCACTTGACTTTCAGTTTCCATATCCCAGTACAATGATTTATATCTTTCTAAATTATCTCAATAGCTTAAAAGACAATGTCTGATTCTACTAAATTTTCATAAAGTCGCAAAATACTTAATTAAGATAAGTAAACGCACCTTGCCAAGATCTTCAATTTCATAACTCAAGACTGGTTGACTTTCCAGCGCCACAACATCCTACAATTTCAAATTGATCAGAAAAACCAAACTCAGTAGTTAGACACGGTAATCACAAACAAGTTCATCAACAGCCAGCAACTATCCAAACAATTCATCCTTTCCTCTCTTGGGTATTCAATTATTTCTCCTATCTGCGTTTTAGTCTTGAGGTTTTTTTCACATTTCCTCCATCTCATATTTATCACATTCCCTGCCTTAGACGCGTACCACAGATTTTCCACTTTCGAGATGAACACTTTTTTCCTTTTTTTTTTTGGCTTGTTTATTTTTTAATTGTTTGTTTTCTCTCATAATACTGACTGAAAACGAGATTTCATGTTTTTAGATGTACACAAACGGTAACTTTTTGTGGTTTCAAAACTTCGTTAATATCTTTAACTTACTGAGCTGGCTTTGTACGAATACAAAACATTGTCCTTGAGCACAAACCACGACTTCTTCCATCCAAATTTTCCTTTCTTGTATTTTAAGTAGCCACTCATTTGACTTCCTTCCTGATTAGCGACGACCTATTAAGAGACAAAATATTTCAGATGTCAAATAAAAAATCCTTGTATCAAGCGCGGGAAAAAGATTGACAAGGTCGTGCGCAATTCTAGTCTTGCATCTGATTGGTTGAGAAAGCATTTTTCTCCACCAATCAAAGAGCAAAGTAAACAAATTAAAACCAAAGCAATCCTAGAGTACTTTAGACATTCACTGACCTCTGTTAAGTGCGACGGATGCATTATTGTCGATTTTCTTTTTGTTTTTCTACTCTTAAATCGTCGCATCATTTCAAACTTGGTCGGTTTTCGTAGCAGCTTCTCTGCGTCTTCTGCTTCTTGAAGCAACGGGGGAAGCGTAGACGTAGGCGATTCTTCCTCTACTGGTTTCATTTCAGCGGTGTGGAAATCTGGAAAGGAGGAATTGGCGTTGTAAGCTGTCCTGCACAGAGTAAATTGTTATCCCGTGTGTTTTGCATTGGATTTCACTATAACGCGTGTTAGACACAATTAGAGTGCTTTTGGATTGGGTGTCGCAAAACCAAAACTAACGTAATCACAACGGCCAATTAGAAGAAAGGGAAATACCTTGAAGAGCCAATGAGAAGTCAAAGTAAGAACAACTAAACTGCCTAAAGCGCGGGAAAAACGCGGGCGACCAAGTCGTGGTTGTTTTTCGTTTTGCATCTGATTGGTTGAGAGGATGGCGCCAGTTTTCACAGCCAATCACTGGGAGTCAGAAAGTAAAACCAATGCAATCCCAAATTACTTTCGACAATCAATGGAAAATTGCTCGAAACTGCAATTCTCGCGAGGTCATTATTTTTTTCTTTTCGTTACATCGTGAAAGTTGACGAGCCTCTTTATCAGTATCGCACTGAGCCAATTTGAAAAAAATCAGTTGTTGAAAAGGGGTGCTCAATAAGGGAAATAAAATGGCTGCCGTATAGGGAAGGAATTATTCTTAAAAACATTTCTTGCGCTCACCTTTTAAAAGCAGGTCATAGCACTTGTCGCAAACCCTAGCCTGGTTGTACTCCAAGTATGCCAGTGGAGCGGTACTATCCGAACAAGCCCCACAAACAACCTGAAACAATAAATAGACGACGTCCTCTTCTCAGTCCTAAATTTCAAATGAACCGTCACGCACTCAAAAATCCGAGTTAATATTTCCCATCTTCGACTAGTTTGCCGCTTTCTTGTTGGTTTTCTTTTTATCGCTCAGGTGCGTTTCTAACTCAGAAAAAAAGCAATTTTAACTCTTTGACCTCTTAGAGTAACCAGCATCTAATTTCTCCTTACAATATCACCACTGAATTGCACAGCACGGTCAAGACCATAAAGGAAATGATCGCCTACGAAAGAAACTCGTGATAAATTCTCCTTGTTAGCACATCAGGAAATGTACGGAGGACAGTAGGAAGAATATGCATACTGATGTTAAGGTGTAAATAGTTAAAGAATTAAGCGTAAAAAACTTAACATACACAAAACATGAAGTGTCTTTTTAGAGCCTAACCTGTCCTTAACTACGCAAAACTACCGCGCACAGTTTTTGTGGGGAAGAGGGTGAGGAGGTCATTGACAAAATACAATCCATGGAATCTTGAGTTCGAGATTGAACGATATGAAACTGAATTTTCAACACGCTGTACTTACGTTTCCACAAGCTCTGCAGTGATGCCTCCTGTTGGTGAGAGTAAATGGAGACGTACAGCTCATGCACATTGTAACACGGTGATCCGGAATCCACACAGGGGCTTTCTCTCCGAGTTTCATGACCTCTTCGTCCCTCTCTTGCACTCCCTTCACAATAACGAGAACATTAAACGGATTCAGATTGTAAAAATTATGAGATCACAAAGCCTCGCAAATGTAAGTGGAAAGATGGAGAAAAGACCCCTCGCCAAAAAAATTCTGAAGCCAACGAAAAACGTCTGAGATACCGAGGTGGTTTGAGTTACCCCAGGGGTAAACGACAGCGATAGGGAAGTCAGCACTCGAAGAGGCAACCCAAAATTTGGAATATTCAGGGTAAAATCAAGCGAGAGGGAAGGGGGGGGGGATTGGGCAGCCTCGACTTGGAGACATTCGAGAGTCGAGGAATTCATTTCAGGGATGGACACTCTTCAAGAGGAAGAGGTTTAATCTAACAACACACACAAAAAAATGATTTAGAGCAATCTCTTTTTTCTGTTACCTTTAACAAGTTCAGTTTCGGAAACAGTGTGGGGGGGGGGGGGCGGGGGGTGGGTGTCGGGGAGAGGTTTCTTAATTTAACTCAGCTTTTTTAACCAATTGAATTAATTAAAGTGCAGAATTCCAAATACATTTTCAGTAAAGCAGCCGTAAAAGAACAATTTATTTTTACCAGTCCTGTTGTATCTCTTGACTTGTTAAAAAATGTGATTTTCCTTTTGGTGACAACGTCTATGGCGTTATTCAAAGTCTGAAAATGAAGTTACAAAGTTGGTTAATGATCATCACCTTCAATATCTAACTTGTTTATGTGTGTACTGTGTATTGTTGAAAAGAGCTCTAAGCTTGATACTTAATGTTAAGTCTGAATAGGACTCTGAGTCGCACAGGTGCAAGAGGTTACCCCTTCAACCGTTCAACTGCCAAGATCTCATTAATAATTCTCCTTGCTGTCTGCCATATAATTCTTTTGATATTGGTTTGGAGAATTTGGTATTAGATCAACTAATAATCTCCTGATTTCTTTATTCTCATCATTTCTCTTCTTGATATTGTTTTAATGTTGTAAAGAGAAATTCTGTCTTGGTCACTCATGGGATCGAGTTAAACGGTTAACCCCAAAGAGTGACTGGCTTCTAATTTTCCTCATATTATCACCCTTGGAACAAATGTTAAGAACATGAGATCGAGGGTAAAATATCTTGAATTCATAAGTTGCAACTTTTGGCAGTACGACCTACCTCAACCCACTGATCTCTTTCTTCTGGAGTGCTGTTTTAAAAAAAAAATAGAACGTACTAATTATGCAATTTTGCACATACAAAAAATTCCCACAACACAGAAACTAACTTCAAGGCTGACGGTAACAACTAGAATTAGCATTTTTATTTATGGTCAAGCAACTGCGAAATAATTTTATATTGTTTTTCTTTAATCTGTACTACTACTGACAGAACTGTGATGTTCCGTTACTATTCAACTAAATTGGCGTTTTTGCGTGCGGTTACGTAGGAATTACGTAACGCCGGTAGCTGTATATTTATTGCCAGTATGCGCGTTGTTTTCAATAGATAAGTATCACTGCTAGTCAATTTCAACCAAGTCAGTCGCTTCGTTAGTTTTTGCTCGCGACGTGTTTCTTTTATCTAAGAGTTTTGCTGTCTGACCTGGTTACGCCACAAATTGTAAGTTTGTTTCTTTTTCACATAATTTTTGTCGTTGTTGTTGTTGTTGTTACATTTTGTACTCAGATATTTGTATTAATTATTCACTTTCAGTCGAATAACAGCTACACGTCTTTACATCTAAATACACTTCCATCAGGCAAATGTATTAAATGCGCATTCATTTTGTGGCGTTAAACGTATCTACATGTATTTACACTAACAACTTAAGGACAGGAGTCAAAAGTGCACCATGAAAAAATGCCTGCCCTCGAACAGTTTACCTGAAATTAAATGAATGAAAAATTCAAAGGGCTCTTAACTAAATTCTCCTTACAATAACAACCCTAAATTAAACATTAAGGTTACAAGAATAAAGGAAATGATCACCAACTAAAGAAACTCTTGATTGTTAAACAAATTCTCCTTGTCAGCACCTTAGGAAATGTATTAGGAGAATATGCATACTGATGTTTGGGTGTAAATGGGTTAACAACGTGCGGAACTAACCTCGCTGTGAGGGTAAATGATCTTGTGGTGCTTATGATACTAAATTCATTTACAAAATCTGGAGAATCCGGAACAGTCACCTGAAAAATAAAATAATGACACGTGTATCTGTAAGAAAGCATTGTTCCTATGCTGCGCTTTCTTATGTTATTAAAAACATCTATGGTTAAAGGTAAAAGACAATCTCCTAGTCAGTACCAGTCCTACTCTTACCTGCATTCCCAACAGTGGGAGTGTTTTATTGAGCTTGTACTGATTACCGCCTACTGGGGTTGTGTACAACAAAACATCTGTCAGCTGAGAAAAAGCAACAAATAAATATTAATAATCTTTCATTTTGACCTCTACAGAGAAACGTTATTTCCTCAGAATAAACACCAACAGTGCACCAAGGTCAACATTTGAATCACTAAGTTATTACGAATATCGAAAAAGGACAAAAAAGCAAAATTGATCTTTTCTAGAATTAATAAATAAAGGGTTATTTACAAACCAGGAAAAACATTCTCTCTTGCATGTCTTTCCGACACAATTTCATCAAAGTCCCTTCTTTGATAAAGTCCTATAAAAGAAATATATAAAATAAACATGTGTAAGAACTACATTAAGAAAAAAGTTGTTATCAATTGGAACAGAACCCCTCCCCCCCCCCCCCCTTCCTTATCAAACCTGCAGGCTTTGTAACAAAAAGTTGGTGCATTACTAATTATTACTCAACTGACTTATTTTTTTAGATAATGAAAAGATGTTTAACCCTTGAACTCCCAGAAGTGATTAACAAGTAACTTCTCCCCATAATATCCATACATTATCCAACAAACAGGTAGTGAGATTATTCAAACTTATCAGGTATGATAGTATCTTGACTGAACACCAAATTCTTGCAACTATTTTACGAGGAAATGTGTAGCATTTGGAGGAGAGAATTAACTATCAGATCTTGGAAGTTAAAGGGTTAACAGAAAGTGAAGTAGGGGGTGGGGTGGGGGTGGGATGGGTTGGCATAGGTTAGTTCAGACAAAAAAATTCTGTGTTTTCCAAATCAAAGTTTGAACACCTTATTTGGAATTCATCAGTCTGCCCCTGAAAACGATGAAGCTCATGTTAAATGCTCTTAAGCACACAACAACTGTTGGTACATACCCGTCCAGCTTTGACAATCTCTGGGTGTCCCACAAGACTCCTCTGAACCTTAAGCATCTGCTCAAAGCTCTCCTGTTAAACAATAACAATGACAGTATTTATTTTGTGCTCTATATTGCCTGTTTTACAAATTTAAATAATTGTTCACATAATAAGCTAAACTACATATGCATTTTGACTGATTCTTATTTATAATCTTATGGACTGTGGACAGATGCATGAATTACTTCACCATTAACAGCATTTTGCCTTTTTTTATAAAACAAATCCATTCCATGTTGTCATGGGTCTCTTCAGTAAAAGATCACAGATGTCAAAGTGTGGTGAGAAAATCAGTGAAACACTCAGCACTTTTTGTGGCATGAAAAAAGTCCTATTATCTCTAATGTAATTTATCTTTAGAAGAAGGGAGGAATTTTTCCACACTTATGATAACAGTACAATTCCAACCCACCATTTTCTTCATGGACTCATTGATGTGTGTCGCAACCTCTGACACAATCTTAAGGGCAGCTGATAAGAAGAAAAGAGCCAACAAATTATGATCAAATGCTATTCATAACAGTGCATATCATTAGGTGCTATTTTGTGTATTGAAAAATCAAAAAGAGGTGTTGTTTTGTGTAGCGATTTGCAATTTGATGATATTTCAAGGGATGCATTGAAAAATCCTTTCAGTGACTTCTGATCAGCAGAAAGATTCTCCTTCCAAATTGTCTAGTTTTCCTTTGTAAAACAGAGGGAGAAGTAGATATCCCATCAAGAGTTAAATGCATGCCTCTTTTCCACCCAACTTTAAAAAATTAAAAAATGTGCCAACAAAGAACATGAGAATGCACTTGTTTTCAGTCAATAGGAAGCATATAATCTTTTCGTGTACATTATTATACAGTTAAATAAAATACAAAATACAATTATGTATGATTGAGAGAAATCCTTTAAATTACCTTCTGTGTCCTTTGATTCCTCTGAGTCCTTCGGCAAATGCTTGAGATAGTCTGGGGAAAAAAACCATCATAAAATATTCAAGCAAAAAAAAATTTGATCATCACTCTTAACAACAGAAAACTTAACTCACCAATAAGAAGAAGTCTGTAGCTAGGTATGCGCTGTACAGGTTTCAGCATATAAGATGACAATGCCATTCCATGACAACGTTCACTTGCCTGTAAACAGAAAACAAAAGTTACAATAATTCTTCAGATCAATGTGTTATATTTTCACCTCTGATTCTTTGTTGTTCTATCTACATTGTACATGAGTCGATATGATGCAGTTATCCACTTTCTGCTTTTCCACTCATCACTTCTGTTAACTGAACTTTTTATAAAACTTTCTCTAGAACATGTGAATATTTTTTCAACATCATATGGTCTTGACCATAGTTAAAATTCTTTGTCAATACCTTGAACTTAACAAAAAAGGTATCAACTATATCAGAATGTAAGATGTAAGTTTCTAAAAAAACTTTGATGCTACATCGCTGTGGAGGTGTTACAAAACAATTTGGTTATATCAACCAAGTCGATAAATAAAAATTGATCACCATAAGGGTAACCAGTCAATTCGCCGACGGACCAACTCGCCGACGCCAACTCGCCGACGTATAAAATCGAGTAGAGACGTCGGCGAGTTGGTCGTCAATCCAATACAACTTATTAGAAGTTAAACATACAGAAAAGTAAACGATATTTAGTAAAAAAACACTGGTGAACATTGGTGAACATCAAACAGAAGCTTAAACATCGGTGAACATTGGTGAACATGTTTTCTTAAAAAATCTGAGCGATTGACATGATGAGTCTTTACAGTGTTGTTGTCACACAATAACTCGTTCGCGTTTGAAGCTGTTAGAGTCGTTGGTGATGTTTACTTCGCTTTATTCGCCTTGAGATCCTTATAAACTTTGTTGCAAATAAAAAGAATTGCTTTTTACAAAAGATCTTGTCTAGAAAGCCAAGTTTTCGTTAAAAAATCTGAGCGATTGACATGATGAGTCTTTATGGTGTTGTTGTCGCACAATAACTCGTTCGCGCCTTAAGCTGTTCTAGTCATTGGTAATGTTCACCAATGTTCACCAATGTTTAAGCTTCTGTTTGATGTTCACCAATGTTCGCCAGTGTTTTTTTACTAAATATCGTTTAATTTTATGTATGTTTAACTTCTAATAAGTTGTATTGGATTGACGACCAACTCGCCGATGTCTCTACTCGATTTTAACGTCGGCGAGTTGGCGTCGGCGAGTTGGTCCGTCGGCGAGTTGACCGTAATTCACCATAAGGAGTTTCTAGAGCTGACATTTCAAGTGTTACCCTTTATACAATTTATTTTTTATTCAACTCAACAAAAAAAAAAACTGGTTGTTCCATTCAACATTTAAGGTGGCCATCTGACACCTGCTGACAAAAAAAATACACTCACTTTAACCCTTAAGTCCTACTGGTGACCAAGACAGAATTTCTCCTTACATTATCAGTACAATATCACCCAGACAAGTGATGAGAATAAAGAAAATATCAATTTGGGGATACTTAGTTGATCCAATACTAAATTCTCTGAACTAACTTTATAAGAATTGTATGGCAGACAGTTAGGAGAATTACCTATGTGATCTGAGATTGATTTAAGTGTAGAGGTACACCATACCAATAACTGGCTGCCACCCTCACAATACTACACCAAAGATTTTTCAACCTTTGACATTTTGGACAGCTGTCATTCAACAATGGGTGAATTTCTCATCACCAGATTAGGCTTTCTGTGCATTTTGCTGCATATCTGAGCAATTAAATTTGCCCTGATGAAGGGGTAATGCTCGAAATGTCAGCTTTGAAACTCTTTACGGTGATTATCAACTCAGTCCAAATTACTCTGTTATACTCTCCCACTGACAAGTACCACAGTTTCTATAGAAACTTACCACCTTCATTCAACTGATAACATGTCAGGGTTAATGCTAGATTATGGGAGGGGTAGATGTGCAGTTGCTGACATACTGACATTGATCTGTAAACTCTACTATTTTTTGTCTGATAACAAATAATCACTCACACTTTAGTTTGATGATGTTGTCCAAAATTTCATTTTATGGTTATAAAACAGCATTCCTCAAGTAGTAAGAATGATAGAGTCAGTATGTACATCAACAGATGCACAAAATTTTGGTTACGATACAGAGTTTTGCTTTTAATAAATATTCTGCATATTATGTCCTACCTGAAATTTAGCAACCATATCTGCAAACTCTGAATTTTCTTTCATAGTGTCTTGAAACACACCAATAGCTTTGTCGTAGCCATTCACAAACTGAGTGTACATCTGTCAAACAAGAAATATAAACCCATCAAACTTTAATAAAAAAAATCCAAAAAGTTTCTCAATCGTGGAAATGGAACTGGAACCAAAATAAGATGACATTCAACAATTACAATTATTAAAATTTCAATGTTACAAACTGAAGTTAACCCTTTAACTCCCAGATCAAATTTGTAATTCTCCTTACAGTCAACCAAACAATTCTTATAATGTTAATTCAGAGAATTTAGTATTGGATCAACTAGTTATCCCCAAATTGACGTTTTTCTCTATTCTCATTACTTACCTGGTTAATATCGTATTGATATTGTAAGGAGAAATTCAGTCTTGGTCACTCATGGGAGTTAAAGGGTTAAATGAAAGGTTTATTACAAAACAGACATGCATTTCTCAGCCATTTTAACATTAAAATATTTGTTATTGCATCAATAACTATTGATAACAATGTTAACATCAATAATCATTATGTTACCTTTAAGAAGTGGCTGTATTTCTTGATAATATCACCAATCCTCTCGTGTTCTTCCCTGAAGGAAACAAGATGCAAAGTAAATTTTTGTTTAAGGATGACAGAGAGGAATTCCATCTTTTAAACCCATTGTTTGTGATGAGTTGTACATTTTTTCTTGCAAATAACAATGTTCTGTTTCTCTTCAAGCTGAGATAGAGGGGAGGAGAGGAAGTGTAACTAAAGTAGTATTCAGGGAGGGGTAGATCAGGCCCAGTTGTTCAAAGGGCAGAAAACTCTATCCATATATAAATCATTGTCCAGCAGAAATGCATTAATAAAACTTAGTGTACTATCCAAGGAGTAGAGATTTATCCAGTGGATAGGAGTATCCACCCTTCAAGTAACCCAAGTCCTGGAAAATAACTTTTACACAATCTTATTAAGAGAACATGGAAAAATTCACTCTAAAGGGAGACCAGAGTAAGGAAATAGACAACATACCCCCCCCCCCTCCTGCATGTTGTTGAATGAGGAAAAATATTTTTATTTTACTCCCAAGTGATTGGTAGAAAAACTTGAGTTTCCTATGAGGAATTAAAACTGTAGTAGAGCAAAACACAAAGGGTCTGAGGTTTACTTCCTCACACAGCTCACTTTTTTCCCTGCTCCCATGCTCGCCGCCAAATGGATAACAATTTCTTTGATCAAAATTAATTATATTTGTACGTTCAAAATTCATATTTACCATGTTTTCATTCGTTCCTCTAGTTCTTGGAGGAATCTAGAATCCAGCAAATAAATATTCTCTAGGTCACAAAAGATGTCACCCAAAGTGCTATCAGCTACAACATTGGCTTGCTTTATTGTGCCATAACATTCCTACAGAGAGTTAGAAAAAAAGAAGTCAAATTCCTAATGATCTAACAAATGTGTTAAGTGCATTCTAATGTAAAGTACAATGGACTATTTGTGGACACAGTGCCATGGAGATGTCTGTATATTTATTGACAGTCAATATTCTTTACTCCCTGAAGTGATTAACATGTAGTTTCTCCCTTTAATATCCATACATTATCCAGCAAACAGGTAATGAGAATACTCACACCTATCAGGTAGAAGATATTTCCTTGATCCATATCTATCACCAAATTCTCATAACTAATTTAACACAAGGAAATGCATAGCAGCTTGAGAGGCTCAATTCACTTCCCCACCCCCCTCCCCTCCCCCTTCTGTGATAGTGTTTTTGTTGCCATTGGCAGTTTTAGCCAAGCTGCTGGCCAGGGTTATTGTCTCCAGTTTCACCTACTTTACATTATACATAGCTGCAAAAAACATGGCACCAGCTTTCCTGCTACAAAAAATGTTACCACACATGCTTAAAATTATTAGATCAATGCCAATATCTGAGAAACTGCACACCTACCCCTTCCCTTATCCAAGTTAGAATAAATGTTGGGTTAGGGGAGGGGTATGTGCCCATGCCCATGCAATTCCTCAGTTACCAATACTGATCAAAATAATCTCCCTCTTTCTTTTTTCCTTTACCTCAAAGACAAGTTTTAAAGCATCCACAAACGTCTGCTCAGTTGAGAGAATTTCATGTGCAATGTAGTATGTCTTTGACTTTGGTGGACCCTACAGAAGAAATCATGGTAATTACAAACATTAAAAAAAAAAGATAAGATAGCAATGATGCTATAAATATTAGGGTAAATAAATTTGAGGAGAAATTAGATGCTGGTCTCTCTTAAAATAGTCAAACGAGTGACCAGCATCTAATTTCTCCATGCGATATCACATTTGAATTATTCATCAAGATTGAGAGAATAAAGGAGACAATCACCAACCAAAAAATGCAAAGAGGGGGTATGGAGAATATCGATATCAATGTTAGGATGTAAAGGATTTATTTAATAATTACCTTTGATGATGCCTCTTCTCCAACATCAGAATCCGTATCAGAATCAGCCTCGTTTGCAAATGGCCCAGGTGTCAGGGGAGGGGCTTCATTTTCATTGTTTATGATGCTTGTGCGGCTGCTTGGAGGAGGTGGGCGTGGTGGAGGTTTGCGTTTCAAGGTTTTTTCCTCCTCCGTGGTCTCCACTGTAGAGATGTCAGAAGATGACAATGTAGAGAGCTCTGATGAAGATTCATTTGAGATGGAAGGTTCAGGCTGAAGAGCATTCAGACGAGTACGAGGTACAGGAACTGGAGACTCACTACTTTGAGTTGAAGTAGACTCTGTTGATGAAGCGATTTTCAAGCTTTTCCTTGGTACAGGAGTTGGTGAGTTATCACCACTATTAGTTGAAGATGAGTCTGTTGACATGACAAGCTTGGAGTTCTTCCTTGGTACAGGACTTGGAGAGTTTTCACTGCTGTGGGTTGTTGATGATTCTGATGATGCAGCAGTCTTTGAGCTCTTCCTTGGTACAGGAGTCGGTGAATTTTTCAGCTCTCTTGTCCTTGGGACTGGTTTTGGTGATTGCCTTGTTTCTGTCTCTGTGCTTGCTGAACTGGATGTCTCCTCCACACTTGCAAAGACATTAAACTCTTCTTTTAACAAGCTTGTTCTCGGAGGTTTTGGAGGTGGAGTGGCTGACACAGGAGCTGACATCACTGGCTTTGCCTGAACAGGCACAGCATATTCACTATCATTCTCCTGTGGAACTGCCTGAGAGGGAAGTCTACTTGAAGAATCCAAGAATTTTTCAACCACAGGTACAGGTGTTACTTGACCAGGAACAGAATATATTTCTCTGTCATCAGCACCATGATTATCTGTTACTGCACATGCTTTTACTATGATTGACTTGGGCACTGCATACTCATCTTGCATAGTGACACTGCGTGCTCGAGATGAAATTGGAAGTGGAACACTGTACTCGGATTCATCAGTTCCAAAACTTTCAACTGGAATGACCTTAGCAGGAACTCTGTAAATAACCTCATCATCAGACACGCGCTGAACAGGGCGTGACATTGAGAGAGAAGCTGTTTCATATTTACTGAAGGACTGAGTTTTTCTCAGGGAGTCTCCCTTAATTTTAATCTGCTCAAGTTGTCTTGAAGTTGCAGCAATATTTTCATAAACATGCTTTTGTTTCTTAGCCTTGCGACTTCGTCTCTCTGGGGGAACTGGCTGAGACTCTGGAGAAAGTGAATTATCGCCATCTACATTTTCCTGCGTTGGTGGTTGCTTCACATTGACAAATTCAGATGAAGCAGTTTCTGGATCTTCCGCTGTAGAAATAGGGATGGCATTCACAATGCA
Organism: Pocillopora damicornis; assembly: GCF_964200805.1. NCBI lineage: Eukaryota > Metazoa > Cnidaria > Anthozoa > Scleractinia > Pocilloporidae > Pocillopora > Pocillopora damicornis. The sequence goes on from NC_142674.1 coordinate 23,320,615, forward strand.
CACATTCTCACCCTCTTCTACTTCAACTTGCACAATCTCTTTATTGGCCTGTGAAGGAGGTTGCTTCACATCAACAAATTCAGATGAAGCAGTTTCTAGATCTTCTTCTCTAGAAATAGAGATGGCATTTACAATGCTCGCATTCTCACACTCCTCTACTTCAACTTGCATAACCTCTTTATCGGCCTGTGAAGGAGGTTGCTCCACATCAACAAATTCAGATGAAGCACTTTCTAGATCTTCTTCTCTAGAAATAGAGATGGCATTCACAATGCATGGACTCTCACCCTCCTTTACTTCACCTTGCACAACCTCTTTGATGGCCTGTGAAGGAGGTTGTTCCACATCAACAAATTCAGATGAAGCAGTTTCTAGATCTTCTTCTCTAGAAATAGAGATGGTATTCACAATGCTCACATTATCACCCTCTTCTACTTCACCTTGCATTACCTTTTTGTTGGCCTGTGAAGGAGGTTGCTGATCCACATCAACAAATTCAGATGGAGCAGTTTCTAGATCTTCTTCTGTAGAAACAGAGATGGCATTAACAATGCATGAACTCTCAACCTCCTCTACTTCAACTTGCACAACTTCCTTGTTGGCCTTTGAAGGAGGTTGCTCCACATCGACAAATTCAGATGAAGCAGTTTCTATATCTTCTTTCAAATTAGGGATGGCATTGACAGTGCTTTTATCCTGATCTTCCTTCATCTCAAATAGCACAGCCTCAACATTTTCCTGTGAAGCAGCTTGCTCCACATTAACAAATTCAGATGACACAGTATCTAGATCATCTTCTATAGAATCAGGAATGACGGTGCTTTCATCCTGATCATCCCTCTCCTTATGTATCAAACCCTCAGTGTTTTCTAAACTTGATACATCTTCTTCTACTTTAGGTTCCTCCTCATTGCCACTAGTACACACAAATTCCATCTGGCCACCTTTTCTCTCTTCTTGATGAAAATTTTCAGGAATTGAATTCTCAAGCAACTGTTCTCCAAATTGTTCAGTTTTGTCCAATTCTACTGCCATGTCTTGGCAGGATTCCAATTCCTCTGGTTTAGTTGAAACAAACTCAAGTTCATTTTTCTCCATAAATCCTTCATTTTCATGTTGACCCTTAAACCCTGAGTGATCTTCATTCCTAACATCTTCTAATTTTTCTTCAGCAGGTTCCTCAGAATTGTTTTTATCTTCATCCAAATGTGAAATTTCCTTGAAAATGACACGATCAGTAACTGATAACAAAGTACCTTCTCTTATCGGTTCAGCCATAATCACCTCGCCATTTTGTTGAGATTCATTTTGCTGTGCTTCTTCCATAGCAGCTTCATGGCTCTTATCAGTTACATTTTCAACTTTGTTTTGTCCTGTTGAATCTACACAAATTTGTGAACTCTCTAATTCAGTTTCACACTTAACATTCTGGTTAACTGATAGTTCTTGTACTTCATCAACTGGAGAATCTTCCTTCATAACAATTTCTTCTGACTCTTCACTTAGATTTTCCAAAACACTGTCCACTCGCTCTTCAGCTTCAAAATTAGACGCCATTTCCTCTTGATGATTGAAAAAATTAACCACACTAATTTCTTCTTCCATTTTGTCTTTTTCTACCTCATCAGAGGTTAGTGAAGCATTCTCCCCAACCAAATTTTCTGAAAGAAGGTTGCTGGCAATTGATTCACCTTTACCGACTTCTATAACTTCATTGTTTTCTGCTCTAATCTCTCCTTGTACTTCCAGCATTTTTGTTCCTTTTTCATCACTCCTCGTATCATTTTCTATCACAGTGACAGAACATTCTTCCTCAAGCTCAACACTGTATAATATATGAACTTTATCTTCTGGTTCTTCTACACCATCAACTGGTTGAAATTCATTGCAAACTCCGCCATTTGAAGCATCATCCACACTGAACTCCATAGGCTCAGAAAATTCCCCAACTTCATTCTTTCCCTCGGGTAGCATTGAAGAAATGTCATCATCCTCACTAATATAATCAACTGTTATTTCAAGACCTTCCAGAGGATCTGCCATGTCCTTTTCAAAATTTATGTTCCCAGGTTGAATAACAAGAGGCCTAGAGGCTACCCCATTCTCATGAATGCCGTTACTATCCACAAAGCCATTTTCAACATTACTGAATTCACTATCTTCTGAAGCATGCTCAAACACAATATGTCCTTTTGAATTGTCTAACTCCTTAGTATTTAGGCTGCCTTTACTAGAAGTTTGTTCTTCCAAAGAGACAAAAAACTGTGAAGATCTTTTTGACTCGTGATTTTCAGATGATGCCACCTTAGAAGTGTCTTTATCTAGTGGGGCGAAAAACTGTGATTCATGTGCACTGTTTGTGGGAGACTTTGGCACCAAAACAGATCCATCCTTTGCTGGCTGACTAACAATTTTTTTCACACTTTTGACACTAATGTTCCTTTTCACATAAGCTTTCTTAGGAATGTGATTCTTGGGTTTTGGAGGGACAGGAGGTTTTTTCTTTTTCTCACCTGATGACTGTAATCGCAAATTTGACAACAATTCACTCTTACGTCCCAAAGAACTTCCCCTTGGGGGTGGAGGAGGTCTTGGGGGTTTTTGACGCCCCTTGGTGTCCTTGACACTTGTTGGAATATTTTCTTTTCTTTCTAAACTTGGACTGTATTCTTCAGATGATTTTATTTTGCCATTCTTTTTGGATTTTCTTGGTGGTGGTTCAGGAGTTTCAGATGATGATTCTCTGCATAAAAAGGAGGAATGTAATTAAAGTGACATTTTTGATGGTGAAATCTTGGATATTACACTGAGCAGCTTGTAATAATTACAAGAGTTGTGGTGATTTTACTGAGAGCAAATGACTGTTTGATTCCAGCAAATATTATAGAGCTTCTAGCAACAAAAGAGAGTTTCCTCAACTCCCTTTTAGGCACATATGAGTCAGAGGAGACTCTCATAGAAAACTCCTCAGACTCCTATGACCATGCTCATGCTAACAAACCTGTTCCTATGGACCAGAACACAGGGCTGTGCCCTTGCGGCATCTGGTAGTCCCTCACACCTGTATTCACTCTAGGGCAACTCGGAAAATATTAGTTTTTTCATAAAAAGCATGTGCTTGGCACCCTGGATTTCACAATTTCAGAGAAATGGGCTCCCTTTAATTTTTTTCTTGGAGCACAGCCCTGTGAACAGTTTACTTTTCATATCTTTCAGAATTCAACAAAGGATAAGAAGAAAAGACACTCATTCAAGGTGACCATTTGCAAGTTGTAATCTACTTGAACTCACCTTTCCAGGTCGTCGTTGCCACTGCCACCTGTGAAAAACCATTGAGAAACAAAAACAATTTTTAGATACAAGTCATGTAAATAAAGAACTATTAAATTCTACTTAATAGTCCATTTTACAGTTGTGTGCTTGGTTGCCAAGCCTTTGAACAGGAATGAGGCTGGGGGTGACCTTGTGATGATACAAACCTTGCTGCTTTTCAAATGCAAATTACTTTGTTATCATGCTAACTAGATACAGGTCTCTATCACAACAAGGTCACCTTCAACCTCACTCCAAATCAAAGGCCTGGCAACTAAGTACATAACTGTAAAATGGCCTATTATCCTGTAACTATGAAACAACTGCACTGAAAAAAATGTTCCCTTTTGGAGATGCTTGTGTTAGAGTTAAGCTTGTCCAGATTATCAAACAAACTTTTTCTTTCAGTGTGCATATTCTGCACACTGCTCTATAGACATTTCCAATGTTACTAACAAGGAGAACTTGTTTAACCCTTAAAAAACCCCTATGAGTGACCAAGACAGAATTTCTCCTTACAATATCAATACAATATCAAGCAGACAAGTGATGAGAATAAAGAAAAATATCAATTTGGGGATAACTTGTTGATCTAATACTAAATTCTCTGAACTAACATCACAAGAATTGTATGGTTGACAGTAAAGAGAATTACAAATTTGATCTGGGATTTAAAGAGTTAATAATCATGAACTTTTTAGTTGGAGATAAATTTGTCTATTCTTGTGACCCTAAGGTTAGATTCAGAAGTGAAATTACACAAAGAAATAAGATGTGAGCAATTTTTAAGGGATTAAAAGTTTTTAAAAGTCAAATCTACCCCAACATACACCTCCACAGACAGACATTAAAAAATTCAAAAACACAAGAGGGTTCACGACTTTTAATGGCATACAAAATCCCATGCCAAAATCATGTCCAATGTACAAGAACAAAACAATCTCCTACTGCTCCTTTAATTCCCATGAGTGACCAAGACAGAATTTCTCCTTACATCATCAATACAATATCAAGCAGGTAGGTAATGGGAATAAAGAAAAATATCAAACACTAACATGAGAACTGTATGGTAGACAGTTAGGAGAATTACTTATGAGATCTTGGGTGTGAGAGTGTTGTGCACTGTTGTTTCTTTTTAGGAAGTGAACAGCCTTGAAAAGGTTACATCACATTTAGTAGTGACTTGAATTGTGACCACACATTCTTTAAAAAAAGTTGTGTTAGTAAAGTCTTCATTTTTGTTTTTATCATTTTATTTTTATCATTTAACACCAATGAAATAAAATTTGCCAATGAAGCCTTCAAGAGAGGCTTGCTTGATGAATATTACACACTAACACATCATACCATACATAGTAATGTTTTTTTTAAATCAAAAATTTCAACAGTTTTGAGACAAATAGACACTCCATGGCTGTAAAGCTTCAGAATATTACTGACAATGACATGGTCATTGCACCTGCTAGCATAACAGATGTCTTTCTACAAAGAAGCTTCAATAGACATATCTCATTATGCATTGTTGGGCTTCTGTCATATTTCATGGAGTAAACATAAGTTGACCTAAACATGATGTTTATGATAAAAATAAACAAAACAATGTTTTAAGAGTTTATCTGTAAAAGCGCAACATGTTGTGAGCATGAGGGTCAATTACATTGTCGTGAAGCATTTGGATAACTCGATTGATTTGCGACCGTGGGACTTGATATCAATCTTTATCGTTTCAACTGTCAATCAGACTATCTCTTGAGACCGGCAATCCCTTTTCCTTCCAGGAATACGTAATCGAATTGTGCGGAAATCAAACCGATTCAGGAAATGGGCGAAAAATCGTAGCTGAAATAAAACTAAACAGCCTAAAATTGAGAGGATCAGAAACCGCTCTTGGTGATCTTATTATGAATGGACCCTTCTGAGCGTGTTATCACAGTGAGTACATTAAGCTCATGTCTTACCGATGCGTTCTTCGCGGCTTTTCTTTTTCGGTGGCGGGCTTTCTCCAATCACAGAGGAACGTCCTTTTGCAAAACAGAGGAACATATGTCGAGAATAAGAATCTACATCCTTCCAAAGGAAAGATTTATTGCAACGAAACTCGATCTCTACATCACTTCGACAATACGACGACATGTTGATTCCAAAGACGGAAATGCCCAAAACAATACATTTCGCACGCTTAAACTTGTCATCGAAAACCACGTTTGTGCCGTGGTGTATTCTGATCTTGAATAAACTTAAACATTTTCAAATAAACTCTGAGTGTTTAAGAGACTAGTAAAGTAAACTCATCATGGAACACCCCCAAATATTCCAGTTATTTCTAAATCAACCGATCACACACAACATTGCGCTGAAATAATTCACACAGTGTACCTTCGAACGCCTTGGCCTTTTCCTTGACACTCATTCTAGCGGGAGCACCAGACAATCAACTTTCCAGTTATCATTTGTTGCGATTTCAATAGCGTTTCCCCGCATAGTATTGCTCGTCCTTTGTGATAAAAACAATATATATGGACTGCAGACTTCACTTCCTCTGAGTTGACATAATCACATGATTTGCATACAGTAGCCGCTGACCGGGAAATTTCGTGTCTTCTGAGAACCATTCAGGAAAATTTCTCTTCCTAATTCCCGCTCTTTTATTTTCACTGTTATTTTTTTAATATTCTGTCTTTTTATCCTCCTTTTCTCTACATTTCCCACCAAATTTATGTCTTTTTTTCTTTTTTACACTAGTTACCAAATCATGCGGTCTAACAATTCTATTTTCACAAACAGATTTTTGTTTAAAACGAATCAACGGAAGTTGCCGGAAGTTGCCTCCTCAAACGTCACTTCCTCTACATTGAAATTTAACGAAACCGCGGAAATTTCAGTGTACGTAATAAGCCTTTCCTCACCTCTGCTAGTGCGGAAAAGCCCTATAAGCTCATATCTTATACGCAAAATACTTCCTGTCAGCTTTGTTAACAAAGAGTCAAGGCCCTTTTTCACAACTACTCCGACACAACCGCTCCTGTGGAGTCTCGGGGTCAATTAGTCGTAATCAGTAAAGATAACGAAAATTCGAAAACGCTGTTACATCAAAAAGTAACAAGGGTCCCCACTAGCCTTTACAGCTGGCGACTTTTTGAGCGCTCGAGGAAATAAAGATGCGCAACGGCAGAAACGAACAGTGGTGCGACGAGTGGTTTATTAAGCCTTCGACGCTTCAGCAGTCGACTTCTCGCAGCTAATGAAGGCTAAAAAGCGCGCAAAACTACGTGTCACGCAGGGCTTAAGAGGAAACGGTGTCTTCAGACGTTAAAGCACGCAAAACCATGAGATTTGCATGGCTTAATAGAGAATAGAACTTTCAGACGTTGGTCCGTTTCCTTCTTAACCAGGCCTGCTTGTTATTTATCATGTATGCATAGTTCACACATGTTGTTGTTTCTTTTCTATTTTTTGTTCTGTTTTGTTTTGTTTTGTTTTTCCAGTTGTCCTGATTGTTTTTATTAAGTCAGGTATTTTTTCAGCTGCAGTAATGGATTTCCAGGTAGTATTATTGCTGGAAATTTTGATTTCCTTCTGATCTACTCTTTTTTCTGTTTTTGTTTTTGTTTTGTTGTTGTTGGGGGGGGGGTGTATGTGTAACTTTTAAGGTTTGGGGGAAGGGGGCCTAGATAGTTGTCCCTGATTAGTTCGTTTATTTAAAGTAAATTAGGAAAATCTGAGAAAATCTAAGAAAATGTTTCATTACTATTATCATTATCATTATTATCATTATTATTATTATTATTACCGTCATTATTTATATTATTAATATTATTATCGTTGTTGATATCATCATAATCTTTATCTATTTTAAGGGACTATTCATCATATTTTGCCCAAGGGGGAGGGGGCAGAGGGGTCGAAGGATTTTGAGGGGGGTCAAATGGTTCTTAGGAAAGCGGAGGGGGATCAGTCGTCGATAATAAAAGTTTAAAGGGCGAACTGTAAAAAATGACTGCTAGCGAGGGGGGTCATTAGAATACTAAAGGGGGATCAAAGAAGTTTTAGTACGGAAACAACCAAAATCCTCCGGAGCCCCTTCCGTCCTTCTTCACTTCCACCCACCCCTTCCCCCTTCCACCCTTCTCCCCTCCCCCTTCCCCCTCCCCCCTTCCCCCTCCCCCTTCCCCCTTCCCCCTTCCCCCTCCCCCCGGCGACAAATAATGGCCGTGTTCTTAATATCATTGGCTTTATCATTATCATTTTCGTTATTTCTTGCTTTTTTATATTATTGTTATTACCATTTACAATATTGCTTTTTCGAATTTTTATATAATTTTTATATAATTTTTTTTCTATTTTTATTCTTTCCGAGTTTATTATGATTACTGCGTCATTTTTTACCGTGTATCGTTTTACGCAAATTGCATTCGGTACCGATTTAATGTATCCAACAAATTCTCTTCCTTGGTGATACAACAACCGAGGTTAACATGTAAATTTGAGTCTGAAAAAAAAAGTCCTTAGTAGGTCGCGTGGAGTTATGTCACGGTACCCAGAGTCAAACAACTGTATGTAAAAGTATGGGTTAGATCATCATTTCTCCAATAATATTAGATAAACTGAATTCAAATATTCATTACCATCATGAAAATATGCTTACTTGCTATGGGATTACTTTGCTGCATGAGCTACATGATAAATCAAAGTCGTCGTAGAATCAAAGAAAAAAGACTAAATAAGCATCTGAACAACCTTCTAAAATATTACAATAAATTTCAGATATATATTCTAGGGATTTTTTTCAGTTTCTTTCCTATTTTTTATTTTTTCGTTTGATTATTTTTTATTCCGAAGTCAACGGTCACGTCTGCGATGAAAGGTTAGCACTGTCTCGCGAAATATTATATTTATCTCCTTAAATGTTGGTTGGCATTTTCTGTATGTTTTCTTGTTTCTTTTTAGCTTTTCCCGAAACAAATTTAAATCATTTGAGTAAATATTTTTTGAGAGAGAGAGACCGTCTGGGACGAAAATCCATTAGTGTAGTGTATGTACTGCTTAGCGTTTGAGACCCTTTAAATCTCGTGATTACGATCATCGTTTTGTTGACGATTTGCGATGAACACACTTACCAACGCACGACGGTCACCGAATCAAAAGCTATAATTTCTTAAGTGTCACCATAATTAACCGTGTAACTCTTAAAATTTTATAACCGATTTTACAAATATTATTGATTTACCTTCAAGCCGTCGCCGGTGTCTCGGTGGAGAACCAAGAAAGTAAAACGTTAAAATGCTTAATAAGTCCATAAATAACAACAGACAATCACTCAGTGGTTGTTCCAAACCCTTTGATCACCAAAATGATCTTTTTTCCGATTTTCACGTGGTTTTTACACGTTTTATTAGATGTACCGCCTGATCAGTTGTTCGACAGTCACGTGGAATTTGGTTAAGAGGTTAAAGTAAGCTGTGAGATATACGGTACTCTTTTACTTAATGAAGATCGTATCTTACTCTGAGACGTGAAGTAGACGATTAAAGGTCATCAGAAAACGACAAACAGGTTATCCGACACGGGGGGGAAATCGGGATCGGGGTTCTGAGAGAACAGCGGCACATCCCCAGCAAAAATTGATCCAAGTAATCCCTTACCCAATTATCTGATAAAGGTTTGACGGGAGAAAACAATTGCTAGGAGGGACAGCAACTACCTGGAAGTAGTATATCTTTTTAACTTCAGAATTGTTTCCACTTTGCCCATTGTGAGACATTTAACTGTTTAGGCTTCCAACGAGTGAAACGAACTCAGTGGCTCTCGACTACTAAACAATGGGTCCGAAAGGTGTAGAAAATTTGACGATCGAAGCACCATTTTGTCCATATAAACTGCACACTCTATATCTGTACCCTACCCCAAAGAACTGCCTTTTTTTCACGGTCAGGGCCGGGCTCCCTCAAGAAGCTGGAGCCCGACCACACCGAAAGTTTTTAGGAATTCCCCATCAGGTGGGTGAAGTGGAATTGTAATGCTTCAATTAATTCCTCATGAAGAACATTTCATCAAAGAGGCCTCAGAAAACGACATATTTTGAGAACAATTGCAGTGCGGTAATGAAGTTCATACACCATGGCAACAGGTAATTCTCCGTCACGGCCGTCACGTGTTCTCTGTCACGGGTGATGTTTGTCACAAGATAAAAGGATTGATGTCAATTTTTTTTTTATTATTTTAATTTTTTTTTTTTTCATTTATATATATATACTATTCGTGTCGCTTCTTTCTGGATGCTGTGCGATTTCGGGGTTTGAGCACCATCTCAGACTGGCTGATCACTCGCCTCGATTTCATGTAAGAACCTTGAATCCCGCTGGCTAAGTGGAAGTCCCATGGATTGACTCCGCCTCGGTCTGGATCATTTAATCGAACGAAATGATTTACTGTAGAAAAAGAACTTCGATATCGATATTCGTAGGTTTCATTATGAACTGGATTTTGTTGCGCCAGGACAAAAATATCCATTTTAAGCAAGATCGAACGTACGTTACTCAGTCATCTTTTAAAATCACTCTTTTATTTGATTTTCACACACAGTGAAGCCACTTTGAACCTAAAGGAGACTACAAAATTTCATTTTAAGAAGATTTAAGGGGGTTACTGTAATGATTTTAGTTTTTGTGGGTTTGCGAATCATTCTTCTTGATGCATGAACCAGCAGGAGTCGGAAAACAATGGCTAAAACAATAGATTTCTTTTGGGGGTACTACGGCTTTGTTGATAGGGCAGGGCTGCACAGAAATCATACCCCTTTTTTCGCGATTGAGGAAAGTGATCGGTCAGTGATTCATCTTTTTTGTGTGTGAACTGTGACACAGATTCCTCGTAAAGCTCCTGATTCGACCTTTCTATTGTAAACCTGTAATCTAGAGCACCCGACCGTTGATTTTGAACTAGGTCCAAATGCTGTGGGGTCAGTTCAATCCAAGGGAATCACTTTTTTTCCTTAATTATTAGTAGCTCTTGTGATTTCTTTTACACAAGTTGCCTTCAAAGAAAAGTCAAATTTTCTTGATTAACCGCATTCTAATTGACATCCTCAAGGGATTTCATTAACATTTATTTATTTCAAGACGGTATTTCCTAATCCTTAGTTTAATTTGCAAAAATACTTTTGTTTTCTGCAAAATAATTTAGATATCTTTGGATCACGCTGTGCATTTTTTTCACAAGCATTCTTTTTTCCCCTTTGTAATCAAATCATTTTTAAGTGGGCGAGGTTAAGACGGCGAACAAATTCGATGTTTAATTCGACAGCACCACAGCTAGCAATCACGTACACTTGCCAAGACAGTAGTACGGAACTGATCACTCAGTATACATCAAAAGTCGTGCATAGGAATTCACAGTCAAGGTTTGTGTGAATCTTTTTTAGAGTGTTAGATATCCATCGTCACAGTTTGGATACGAAGTTGTGTACTTTGGATTGTCCATTTACTGATAAAATCACGTTTAGTAAGGGAGTACCCTGAATAATGAAGATAACTGTCCAAACAAGTTTGCTGCGCTAATGCAGAAAAAATTTGTCAGCGTGAGCACAGTGCGAAGTCAAACAGAATGCACTCAGCGGTGGTTTTTTTGCTTTTTCTCGGTGTTAGGAAGTTTGCCTTACAAATCGGAGCCCCTTTTTAGCTGAATTCTCCGAATGAAAGCTACTACGTTGATAAAATGTTGTTCTTGTCGGCTCTCAGTTCTGATCTGCGTTTTATTTCCATCGGAATATAAGATTTGCTGATTATTGCGCCTAAATTGTGTATACAGCTCTCGATTATGTACATCCAAAACTAGCTGGATTCTAGTCTTCAAAAAAATTTACTCGTGCTTATTTATTCCAAATTGCACGAGAGAAATCATGTGATTACGTGTTAATAATATACATGGAAAAATACGAGATGGCTTATCAAAGTTAAACATAAGCAAAGCGCGCGTTTCAGGTACAAAAAATAATTTATTCAAACCGAGCGTTCGGTCAAAACAACCGCGTACGATCAAAACAATAATATGCAATGATATCTTCATATCTTTAAGGTACAAAAAAGTTCAAAGTCCGGCTAAACAGTTCAAGGAATTGTTCTGTCTGTGTCCGAATCACTTTCGATGAAATGGAATCGTTGTTTCCGAGGTTTAACCATGTTTGTTTTTAATTTCGGCGTTGGATCGCTCCAGCAAAGTGTTAAGCTGGGTCGGCTCGTAATTTTCGATTTCCTCGGCAATTCCCTTCTCTAAACACCACTTTTTCCAAACCGACAACCAAAAAGCAATGCTTTTTACAGTGTTTTCGTTGTTTAAGCTGTTTTTCAGCGGCGGTGGCGAAAGAAAACCCACTTAAAACGCCAGACATTGTTTCGCTCGCAAATTTTCAAATTTTCAAATTTTGTTGCAACATCCAAGGCTCGCATTTGATTGGCTATCTGTGAGTTTCTTTGATTATTGACCAATCAGAATGTCTGATTTGTTTCTTTCTTTGCACTGAATTAACCCTCTTCTGCACTGAGTTAACTCTCTTCTGCACTGAATTACCTGAAAACTGCATTTATCTCAGCCAATCAGAACTGAGTAATTTTTCCATGTATATTATTAATCATATTAATAATTAATGTGCGATTGCATACATTGTTTTGTTTTTATTGTTTGTTTTGTCCAATGAGCATTTTGTTATACACTTTCAATTTAACTTTGTTTTTTGTATAAATCGGAGCTGTAGATGACAGAAGAACTGTCGAAACATGTTTTTAAAAGATGTCGTATATTTTGTTAAATTCGTGACATATATGCTGATAACCCGGGGTTAGTGTGAAATCTGACCTCAGATCTGAAAGCTGTAAAGGCATATTCAGTATATTTATTTTTGCTTACAATTTGATGCCTGGATGTTCTAAAAAGAATTTAAGAAATTATCTGAAATAGGCCTTTGAAGAAGGGAAAAAAGAAACCCAGATTAAAACTTAACCCCGGGTTAGCGCTAATCGGCCTTCGAATAACTGGGCGCAGACCTCTTGGTAAAATGTTTGATGATGTCATCTCTGCGTCTGTGATCCAATAACCGCGTGCCTTTGAAAAATCTTGGTCACACTTTTGGTTAAGAAAATGAGGCGTAAATAAAAACGATTCATACCAGAAAAATGGAACGGTAGATCAATATTGAAGAATCAATTGTTTCTTTCCTTTCCAGATCGCACCCTTGCACTCTCTGCTTCCATTGGCTATTTTCGTTTGGCTCCAGGCCTCCTTTCCATGTCACGGCAGTCAGGTGCAGCTAAATTCAAATTCAAATTCGCCGGATGTTAGCTACGCAATTCTGATCGACGCTGGCTCTACTGGAAGTAGAATGTATATCTACAAATTCCACTTGAACAAACAGGAAAAGCTAGAGAGTGTGTCAGATGTTGACGAAGTGGACAACTCGCTTGGTAAAGTCAAACCTGGCCTGTCCTCGCTGAATAAATTGGATGGAATTTCAGAATACCTGGAAAAATTCATCACGGCGGCAGCAAGAATCATTCCTGAAGATAAACAGACTTCAACGCCTTTTCTTTTGCTGGCAACCGCTGGGATGCGTCTGCTAACCGAGGCGGATCAAGAAGCCATTATGAACTATGTGAAACAGGTCTTGAGTAGTGATCGCTCACCATTCCTCTTCAAAGAAGACTACGTGCAAATCATTTCAGGCAAAGAGGAAGCCATATACGCTTGGATTACAGTGAATTTCATCCAGGGAGTGTTAACCTCGAAAAGATGGACCCCATCATGGGGTGTGTTGGACATGGGCGGGGCCTCTACCCAAACCTCAATGCGCCTTCCCAGAAAATCTGAGCTCGCCACCATCCTGAGACTGGGAAAAAAGAATTACAAATTGTTCGCTAAAAGCTACTTAGATATGGGATTGGCTAGGATTCATGATCGCTTCTTGGAGTTTTTGGACGAGTGGGAAGACAAAACAGTTGATGATAAAGGATACATCAAAAGCCCTTGTCACCACAAAGGCTTTAGCGAGACCTTTAACGTTGGGGGCCAGGAGATGAGTATCACTGGAGAGCCTGACTCGGAGATGTGCCGGAGGCTCATCGACGATATGGTGTTCTGTGCGAATAAACATCCAAACCAGGAATGTCCCTTTGATGACCAACCGAAGCTCAATGGAAAATTTGTTGCATTCTCTGCTTTTTACACAATAATTGAGCGTATAGGCGCAGTAATTTGTGAAGATAAGCCCGTTAGTATTGAGCAAATCGGCTGCGCTGCGAAAAAGTTTTGCTCCAAGCCATACAATGTTGTGAAACCCATCGACGAAGGCTATGATAAATTTTCATGTCTGTGGGGAAACTATGTGTACGAACTTTTGCAAAAGGGTTACAAGATGCCTGCGAACAAGAAAATTTTTGTCGAGAAGGAGCTTAAAGGTTTCTCGCTAAGCTGGATCATGGGCGCTGTTTTGTACAAAACTGACCTACTGTGATAGCCTACAGAACGTCAAAAGCATACTGCATGTAAGCCTTCATTAACTGTCATGAAAAAGTTGTTGTGAATCGCAAACGTACGATTTCCATAAAAAAATATTTGACTGAATACTTGACCAGCGTCATCTTTGACTCTGATATGTTTCCTGTTTATAACTTGATCATGGTTGCTGAAAATATGATGGAAAGTGGTAACGTTTTAAGGGCGGATCCAGGACTATTTGATTGGGGGGTGGTTACTTCTAGACCAACCATGCACACCCCTCCCCCTGCTCCTTCACTTGCCTTTGCAAACACGAACCCGCTCATGAACAGGAAAACGCATGCACTCGCACTCAAACTCACAAAAATTTAGCCATTTGATTACTAATATGCGATCCTGTTGTGGGCTTGTGGCAATAATTTGGAATTTTTAGATAATAGATAAGCTACAAAAACTCCCAGAGGTCAGATGGGAGGAGGGAAAAGGGGTCTGGACCCTAAGACCCTTCTCCGTGTCTCTCTTTTAAAACGCCATTCTTATAGAAATAGTTTTTCATCAGAGAATGGGGTTCAGAGTGCTCAAAATTCCTTTTTGCGTAGGAAAACGGATTTTTCAAAAACTCCACCACCAAAAATTCAACGCAGAGGATGGAAATTAGCTGAAGATGCCTCGAAACTCGCAAATTCCACCTCCTCCTCCCCCCCCCCCCCTTTCTGAAGGAGACAACGCAAAACCGTGCTTTCGTCCGGTCGAAAAATGCCTAAACACAGCTGTTCGTCCATCTACTATGACGTTTTAACCTCGAAACAGATGCAACTTGAGGTAAAGAATAGCTTGCGAGAAGGCTCTTATAATTATTATTATTATTAGCGCTGTAAGACGCGCATTTCTCCCGCCGCGGGGAGATTTTCGGCGAGTCGAGGTTTTGCCGGGGGGTCTTGCAGTCATAGACCCCTTGCTGACTTCTCGTAGATTTGCATCGTTCAAGGCCTCAGACTTTCCCTGGGCGAAGAAACACTCATGCCGTAGCGTTCCTGGCCAGTTAAAGAAAAGCCCATCCAATTCAAAATGCAAAGCAAATGCAAATGAACGACAGATTAAATTACGAAGGAACTCTTCGAAGGAAATGTTTCGAAACTCAAGTTCATCTGGAGTGATGTTTCTACAATTACGAAGATATTTGAATATAAAAACAACTTCTGACAGGTCAACCTTTTTCGTATGACATTTTAACGAAAGCATCCGAAGGGTGTGTCGATCCGACATTCAAAGTCGGAAAGCTTATTTGAATAACAAACAATCGTTTAAATTAATATTCATGCACCAACTTGTCCTGCACGTGGAAAGAGCTTACAAACTACGAGAAATTCAGCGTCCTTTGCAGCTAATTTGGAACCAAGAAACACTTAATCTCAGAGTTATTAGCTTGGATATTATTGGTTCTGTCGTGGCCTCCGTTTGTTTCTTCGAAGGGAGCAACTTCAGAATACCCCGCAACTTATTTACATGTCATTGAATAAGAATAGCGTCTATTGTGTTATGCCTCGATCTTCAAAGCCTCCCGACACATGTAAATGAGTTGCGGGGTATTCTGAAGTTTAGCCCTTCGAAGCTGCTGAATCGAGCGCTTTAACTCGATGTCGAGGATTAATGCATGCCATAAGTCGCACATTCTCTCAAGGTAAATAATCGTACGAATTGATAGACCGTCAGAAATACAGTTTTCATATTCTAGTTTGTTTAATTGTGGCCCTTGAGAATCAAATTACAGAGTTAGATTTAAAAGTAGTACTGCGCTAAACGTTGTACGCTAAAAGACAATCTTCGATGGCAGCCGCCAAGACAGTTGCTATTGAACCTCGTCACTTTAAAACAATATCGAGGAATTCGCACTTATTATCCGTGCATCGATCGCTTATTTCTAAATTTCGTTCTTTTCTTTTTTCACTTTTTTTCTTTAATATACGCAGCTATTTTATTTTATGGAGTCTTCGAAATAAGTTAGTCGTAAATCCGCATGTTTTATCGCCACTCCTTACCCTCCCCCCCAAAAAAAAAAATAATGGGGAAGGGAAAGTGATCGAAATAGGACATAAGACCCCCTTTTTCTAGATGCCAGACGTTTTTTTTTCACACCTCTATGCAGAGGCTATGGATGATAGAACTTCTAGTTCTCTCGAATGTAGTGTCTCTCACCGAATTCTGGGCGGAAATGTCCTGGGTTGATATGTGTTGTGTTCTTAGGCGTGTCTTTACTCTCACAATTACTCTCTCCGCCTAAGAGTACAATTGGGTACCGTCGAATTGCCATGGAAACATGACAGGGGTATGCAGCCATGGACTACCATCCCACGTAAGGGGGGAAAGGGGGTAGCGATATGCCTCCTATACAGGAGGCATAACGACACTCCTGAGACTGGCACTAGTGCCAGACTAGTCTTTTTTCACTCTTTCGAAGATCGTGAATATTACGGTTCTCTACTGTAACTGAGAGGCAATGTTTATGTTTAGGTTATCAACATGTTTAAGAAGACTCGCTTCAACCAGATTATCAATATCCAATTTGGGATTATGCAGTTTCTGACAGGGTTTTTTTTCCTCTCGTAATAAATTGATTCGTATCTATAAATAAGAATACTTATCTAAAGATAATTTCTTGATGTACGATCGCGGCCCCATGTTAAATCTCTCTTTTCTCTCTTAGACATTAACCCTGATGAGATGCAAAAATCTAGAAATCAAGAACTACAGGGGAGGAAAGAAAAAAAGGATGACATTCTGAAAGGTTTGTTACGAAAATTGTAATATAGGAACGCAACTGTGCTTGTAAATCTCGTCTGCTTTTTACTCGTTCGCTTGGATTTCGCGAGCATTTGCAATTCAGAAACCGCCAAAGTAAAAAATGAAGGGGACTAAGAAGAAGAAAATTAATCCTTTTTTTCCAAACTCTCAATTCATCGATGTTCAGATAAATATGACTAATCTTTGCAGAAATGACATTCGTTTGATCAAGGTAACTTGTAATTTTTTTCATGGCTCTTTTGCTTCAATGAAATAGTTGAAATACTTTTTGACTCATCATATGTTGGAATCAAGAAATAATCAGTGATCGTTGTAATATTTTTTCTATTTTATGGTTGTCGTTGGTAACACAATAGTGTCCAAAAATATACTTGACAAATAAAGTTGCCATTGCAACGGTAAATTTTCCGATTTCAATAGATTGTCAATGATCAAAATGAACTTGGGTGTTTTTATGAATGTGTAAAAGAAAAAATTTTTATGGCACAGCTCTTTGGATGCCTTGACTAGCGTGTGTCTTGTCCTATCCAAGAGACTCTTCTGAAGCCTAAGAAATTCGTGATCGAATATGATTCCTCACCAATGTTCGAATCAAATCAAACTAATCCTGATGTTTATGATAAAAAAAAAAATAGAAAATTAAAATGTTGGTTATTAAAAACTCGCAGTGCCTCAGGTGCAGGTCACTAATTTTTTTTCACTCCTTTTTTGAGAGATTGAATTACCTTGATATTGAATAGTGAGAGGTTAAAACTAAACGAGTATGCTACAACTATCGATGGTTCTCGAATTGTTTCTAGCTAATCATTTTCAGATCTCTTTTTCTATACTTCCTTTTTTGTATATTTATCTTAGATAAGTGTAATGGTCTTCTACTCTTTTTCAAAATTATAAAATTTTCTATTCAAGTCACTTGAAAGAATGGAGTTTATAACTTTCAAATATTTTAGCTCCTGAGACAGAAACCAGAAACATTTTTTTTAAATTTCTGATAAGGTTGAGGTCGTAAACACTTGATTTTAGCTTTCACAAACTTTCGTTTCCAATAAAAAAATCTCTTTCAAATTTCTTAAAATTATCAGATTTAGAGATTTAGAGATTGTTTAGAGATTTCGAAATGATTCCAAAAATTGGCCAGAAATAAAATGTATATATGTATGTATGTCTATACATACATATATATTTAACAATTGGTTCATATGTCTGCGTGCGTTCATCGAGAAGAATTAAGAAGAAATTAACACAAATTCTGTCTCTGAGATACCTCGCATCTTTCCAGTTTCAAAAAACTTAGCAGGAGGATTTAGCCTTTTATTAAGCAAATTTCGTCGGAGCTATTTACCAAAAGAATTAACACAAATTCTGTCCCTGAGATACCTCGCATCTTTCTAGTTTCAAAAAACTTTGCAGGAGTGATTAAGCCTTTTATTAAGCAAATTTCGTCGGAGCTATTTACCAAAAAAATGAACACAAATTCTGTCCCTGAGATACCTCGCATCTTTCCAGTTTAAAAAAACTTAGCAGGAGGATTTTGAATTATTTAAATTTCGCTGATTTTCAAGATCAACATTTCCCGCCAAAGAAGCCGCGGCTCAATTCCTTAAGAAACATCTGTTATTAAAAAATACATGCCAAATAATTTTATTTAAAATACGTGTTATCACTAAAATAGTTTGCAGCTTTTTATTTTCCAAAAAAATTGAAGAAGGATCCTATTTTGAATTGTTTGTAAAATTTCCCTTTTTTTTTCAAGATTGGAATTTTTCCGCCAAAACACTGCAACCTTATAAATCGTTCGGGAAAAATTGTTCACAACAAAATGATTGTAGAAATGCATGTTGCCAGAATATAGTGCATTTTTTCATTCTGAAAATCGGTGATAGGGAATTGCATTTTTATTATACTGACAACAAATTCACCATTTTACGCGACGGGATTTTTTATTTTTCGTTTTTTCGTTGAGAATGGAAGCTTTTGAAAATAATTGTTTTTATTGACGAGGCTGGGGTTTTCGTCGAAAAGGAAAGATTGTTGTGAATTTTCATGCTTTTCAAGTAAAACGAAGCTGTAATCGCAAAGGTGGTCTATTATTTTCGGCATTTTTTTCTTTATCCAAGAACTGTCTATGTAAAGAGGTCTGGGGATTAGCGGAAATCGTGCCGTCGAAATTAGAAACAAGAGCAACGCATTTCTTCGTCTAGCGCTCAATTAAAACAGGCTTAGCAAACGACACAAAATAAATGGTTCAACCTTGCACAACCTTAATTTCTACATTCGGATTCCGACTTGATCTCAGGAGAATTGTGCGCTTTACCAAAGCTATTTTCAATGTAGCGATTTTAAAAACGTGTGAGAACGGGAATAGCTTTGAAGTTGCATTCTTGGAAAAGTCGCCAGTGAATTTCATTTTGAACTGTTGTTGAAATATTTACTATTTTTCAAGCAGCGTGGTTTATATCTATCTCCGCGGACAGAAGATTGCAAAAGTAATTAGATTCTTTAGCTTTTTGGTATTTTGGCATTGCCGTTACGAATGAGAGCAAGAGAGTGTTGTTTTTACGATTAAAATATTAATGTCAAGTGAGAAAAGATAGGAAATATGATAGACAGTTTTACAAACTTGAGTCATTATGCAACTATTTCCAATTGTTAGAATTTTATCTGTCGTGATCTCAGAGGAATTGCTGGCGAGAACGGAAAGTAACTACTTGTTTTGGCTTAACTGATTAATTGTAAAATGCCATCTTTGAATCAAATAGCTCAATTTTGAACAAAAGGAAGATAGAACTTGATGCTAGGTAATTTCGACTACAAAAGCATCAACAGATCCTCGAAGTTAGTAAAAATTATTCATTAGCGATCGTTCTTAATTGTCAGTAACTCCGGCTCATTTGGACGAATATTGGACCAGATTTAGGCCATTAGTAGAATTCCTAAATAAGTTTCCCCATTTCTTTTTTTTTCCTTCTTTTTTTAAGAAATGCTCATTCTATCATTATCGCTTGAAAAAGTGAGGCTTAAGATCTATTTCATTTGTTGGTTTATTGTGTATCGATTTATTTTCTTGCAGACTGACTGGTGAATATCCCTGATGTTTCAAGTACAAACCAGACATGAAGGACTAAGCTCAATTTGAAAGACAACATTTATTCAGAGGAACAAAACAGATCGATGAGGCGCAATCAAGTCAAGATTTATTTGCCAAAATCAAGGACTGAAGCCAACCGTAGAAAAATATCATTTCACAATTTTGGAAGAGTTTAAAAATTTTTTTTTTTTCGTAACTGGTTGTTTAAAGATGTGAAATTTTCCCGCTGAAAAACCTGGAAGAAAAAACGGGCGCTTAAGGTACACATGTGCCATATTTCTTTGATTCTGTAAGTAACATCTGTTTATATGAATGGCATTTTCCCGCCAAAAGACTTAGAAAAAATACATGCGCTATAATACGCATGCGCCAATTTTTTTTTTTTTAAGTAAAACATTGTTATTGATAAAGTTTATAATTCTTTTCTGTGTCCTCTTGTGTTTTAAAGTTTATTATCTTACCAGTTTTCTGTCTCGATATGTGCTCAATAAACCACACGTGTTTTGATTGATACTTTATTTGTTTCAAATACTATTTAGTGATAAGTTAATGAAATAAGCGATTTTCATTTTAAAAGGTGTCAAGAAAAAACTCTTCGTATATATACTAAGACTTTTGGCGGGAAATTTGAAGGAATTTGCACAGCGTTTCCCCTGGCAACATTTTCGACAAAAATTTAACAGGAGTTTCTTCTATATTTCCCACCAAAAATTATCTAGATTAAATCTCGTGCCAAATAAAAATTGAAAGTTCCAATTTTTTCCTTCAAACATGATCTTACATCAGTTGTACCTTTTTCGAAATATTGTGGACAGCAATTTTTTTGGCACGAGACGAAGTGCTAAACAAAAACACCCTGACAAGGCATAGAGAAGTGAATCAGAAGTAATCGTTTTGTTTTTTTTGTCGTTTTTTGTCTGTTTGCTTATTTTAACCCACCAAATCAAAACTTTTTATCCTAGGACTTGCCATGGTGTTTTGCTTTGGTTTTAGAATAAAAGATCTTTAGTGAAGATCTCTGAGTGTAACACAGGATGGAAGATTTAAGTGAACCGAAAACATCATAAGGATTTAAAATCCCGAGGCAATTTGTTCGGTGAAATATAATCATAAATTTGAACCAGTTAACAGAAAAAAGGTTTACCTTGGTTTTTAGTCACATGGGGTTACCATATCCGGAATATTTTACTTTATCAGAGCAAAAATAGCTATTTTTCATGAATTTAGAAAATCCGGTGTGGAAATAATGTAGACATGAAATGATATGATACTCAACGGGTTCTGTTTTAGCCACTGGAGCTTGGAAATTAGGATCTGAATGCTTAATTCCCAAAGAAATTTGAAAAATAATATTAAAGTATAAATATTGAAATAAAAAATTTCAGCTTCGAGAGCCGAGCCATTTTATATCAGGCTTAAATTTCTTTTGGAGATTCTACTTAATTATCGACGCTAGTTCAAAATTGTGTTAAGTGCTGGGGCATGGAACGAGATTTTACTTCAGCTGAGAGGGCTAAGAAATTTCACAATTAGGCTCCAAGTTCCGCGATGTTTTCGAAGATCAAAAGCACAAAATTTTGGAAAAAAATTTCCCCTTTCCTTCGTGTATTCCTGTGTTACACCGAATAACAACACGAAAGATCTTTCCTCCACCTAATAATTATATAGCTAGATAAATTACGTTCCGTTTTAAACCCAAATGCCTGGTCTTGAGTTCATAGTTGATAAGAGGTAGTCGTATCGAGTATAGCCTAAATTTAACATTTAACCAATTAACACTAATGTTCAAACAGTAGATAATGTGGTACATAAACCAGAAAATGGGCAAACATTGGGATATTATAGAGTTTGACGACAAGAAAATTTTACTTATGAGTATGAAATTTGAATATACTAACTAGCATTTTGAATTCGCGTGCTTCACAAACCTGATGTGGTTTTCTTCAAACTTTTTCACGATTGCAAGAAATTCACAAACTCATTCAATTTACTCATTCTTCATTATTAATGTGTATAATATCGTACGAAATTTTAGCAAGTGATAAAATTTGAAGCTAGAGATGATTTGAAACGCGCTTATGTTTGATCGAAAACATTCGTTTACTCTTGCTACTCAATATTGGGTAGAAATTCTAACACGAGTGCCCACGAGAAATTAAACACGGAAAATATTCCGTACAAACCTCATACTACTCCAAAACAAAGCCGAAATCCTTAAGGCAATCTATTTTCTTCGCCATGAATTGTTTTCTTTATCCGAAAACTGTACGCAAAATGAAGGGCGGAAATCTTGCCAAAACACGCACCATCTCGTAATTTTGTTGAAAAAAATTTGAGAAAACACAATTATGCTCTCAACTGGCAGCGTGCGCTTGAATTGTTCATACTCATTAATTTGATTTTTAATGGTCAGCCAGCATAACAGCAAGAGTTTTGAATTTTGCATATTCTTTTCCATAAAGAGAGAGATGAAAATAAAGATTTATTCGTGATGAATTAACAGCCACAATCGCATTTCAAAGGTCTCATTTATTTTTTCATTAACAAATGAACTTGTTTAGATCGTTTTTCTTCCTAAGAGATATTCACTTTTTCCTCGATTTGGAAAAAAAAATATTCACCACAAAATGAAATCACAAAAATCTACATTTCTTAGCCGTAAAATGAATCCACCCTTACTGGTTTATGTAACATTAAATTCTGAATTGGTGATTCTATTTTAAAGAACTCAAGACCAGGCATCAGATTTTTAAAGATGTTGCTTCCAACGTCGCAAGAGAACATTGGTGCATACGTTTCAAACAACAGAAAAAAATCTAAATTTAGCCCAATTACATTGTACTATTACTTAAATAATGGCCCCTAAGTTAAAGCCAATGTCCTCTTGCAAACTGGAAATGGCCTCAGTTGATGGGACAGAAGGCTTAGGACATACGAGTTTAGATGGCACTGTACTGGTTTCTATTTTTGAATTTGACAGCAAATGGCTCTTTTTCGTGCAAATTAATTCTAAATTTCGAGCAAATTGATTCTACATTGATGTCGAGAATGAAATATCATTAACATCAATTTCGCTTTCATTTAGCCAATTTTCCTAAAATTTCTCAAGTAATGCTGAAAGTTGTTTCAAAATGAAAAAAAAAATATTAAAGACTGAGAATATTCGAATATGCAGTGTGATCGGTGAGTGTAACTGTAAGTCTGTTTGTGAAACCAATTGGTGATTGGTGATAGAGTCCGTCCCGGGTTATTGTAATTTAATCAGCTTTCTTCACTCAGTCGTTGAAAACAGCTAGTGTTGCAGTATCCTGTACTGTCCCAATCAATAACGTGGTTTTTAAATCGATGGCGTGTAACAATGCGATGTAAAATAAAATGGGTAAAACTAACTGATTTCAAGATTTAAGTTGAGACTTCCATTTGGTCTTTGTCGGACGTCTTTTGTTACAGTACCACCTTAAGAAATATCACCATTTTGCAACATCAACTGAGATGTAACCGAGATACTTCTTGTTCCGCAAACCAAAATGAGCGATCTATCCCAAGAGATCAACAATTCCTTTTTTTTCAGTTTCCAATTTTTATCCCGGTGTTCTTGAGCCAATTTTAATTCAGTTACCAGCTGCTTCTATTGTAAAAGCATTGTCACGAAGTTTTCAGAGATAGAGAACACCAAATTATGGCGTGTAGCAAAATAATGCTCAACTCACACCGTCGCTCGTGGTCTGCAAAACAATCCGTACCCTTACAAATATATCCGAAAAAATGGTGGCCAATTATAAATTGTAACTATTCGACACTTACTATACCCAGGAATAAGACGGATAAAGTCAACCTATTCAGGAATAGGGACGTCTTCTCGCAAAAATGAGATACCTAGATAGCCACCATTTTTGCTACTCCTACGTAGTAATTAAAAAGTTCTTATCTTTGTAGTATCCTCTTCAAATCCCACGACTCTAATTTGTTCTTCTGATTATATCCTTCTTCCTTCCATCCCTCTGTCAAAATTCCTCTTCCTAGAAAAAATAGACGTGATCAGGGACAGCTAAGTGGTTTAAGTCAGCTCTAAGACGAGATAATACCGCTTAACTCTTACACCTTAATATTAACATACATAATCTCCACACTGTCCTCTCTACATTCTATGTGATAATAACAAGGAGAATTTGATGGACAATCGGGAACTTCTTAAATAAGAGATCTTTTCCTTTATTCTCATGACATTTACATTGGATTCAAGCGTTACACTGTAAGGAGAATTTAGAGTCTAGTCACTCACGAGTGAAAGAGTTATGAGGACTTGTGACAAGGGAAATTTGAAATAAATTTTGAATCATTTTATTTTTTTGGTTATTCACTCAAGAGTTTGTAGGGAAGGTATTTGGTAAAGAAGTGTTGAAATTTTTATCAAAGACCCAGTTTAATCAAAATTAGATGACATTAGCGCTGGACCTAAAGATAATTGTACATTTTTCTCAAAATGTTCCACAACCAAATGCTCTGCTTTTGCAGAGGCCGACATCCTTACTCACTCGAACTACAGCTGAAGAAACGCTTAGACCAAATACAACTGCCACGTGTTGACTCGTGTAACCAAGATGCTGCAACTCGTTCAGCTTTTTGAAGGATTTTAAGGCAATATTTTCAAAACAAAAGCTCACCTTTTTTTAGTTTGCAACGACTGCCTTCGTTGCTCTTCTTTATCGGTCAAGCGTTTTATTTCTTCCAGAGGCTTACTTTTCTTAAGCACAAATGTACGACACATCTTCACTCTTCGACAGACAGCGTGGTTTGTTGAAAATTTTGCAAATTCTGATGAATATGGATTACCTATTCTAGCCAATCATATTGACGGAACGTCACAGGGTTGGCGAAAAATTTCGTTTGCACGCTCAACCGGCTAATTAGGAATCAAGAAGAAAGAGAGAGGCATTGTTTGTAACTAGTTTGTACGTTAAAGAAAAATTAGTTGCAGTTTTCAAACTGCCTTGCGAAAACTACTCTGTTGTTTATTGAAGAAATGTAAAATGGTTTCCGTGTTTGTAAAGCCTGATGTAAACACGCGGGAGGTTGGGAGAATACGAGACAAGCGTAGGAAACCACGACGCGAAGCTTTCCGAAGGTTTCTCGTGAAGGTTTCCAGCTTATCGATAAGCTGGAAACCACTCCGCTTCGCGTCGTGGTTTCCTACGCTTATCTCGTGTTCTCCCAACCTCCCGCGTGTTTACATCAGGCTATGTAAACACGGAAACCATTTTACATTCCTTTTATAAAATAACTAATGAAAGAGGAACGAAACCGTGTTTACATACGCTCATGTAAAATGGTTTTATGGCCAATCAGAGCGCGCGTACTATTTGAATAATAACGTATTATTTTATAAAAAGTATTCTTGAACTGTGAAAGGATTGAATTAATTCGCCATGCAGTCAGAATTGGCGGCTAGATTTCCGTAAAGCCCCACTCTTCATTATGCGAACGGCTTCTTGCTGACACAATAAGAGGAAGAAAACGGTAGATTGCCTATGGGATTAAGGATTTGCGCGAGATTTCCGCACGGCTAAATACTTCGTTAAGCACACAGTTCTTCGAATAAGAAACAATGGAAAAAAAGAAAAGTTTGCCTCTAGGACTACCGCTTTGTTTTACAATTAGTATGGATGGCACGAAAATATTACCAGGATTTTTTTTTTAGAATAGGTTGCTGTTGTATGGAAATCTCACCAGATCTTGCTTGTGATTGTACAGAAATCTTTTTTCCTGACTTAACGCAAAAAGGGTTAAGGAGGAACAGGGTACTTTGATTCCCTGAGAAAGGAATCCAAAATGAATAGATGGCTGGTATTCTCTCATTTGGGTAAATTACGTCGAGGGCAATCGGGTTCGTTGTTATTCCTCGTGTATTCTAGAACCAGGCGTATCCATCATTGTCTCAGAAGTCCTAAGAGCAAAGATTGATCAAAGGACAAAAAAAAATAATAATTAAAAAAAATAAATAAATAAATTTAAAAAAAAAGAGGAAAATGCATAAGGAACAGTGCATACCAATTTTGGTCTGAATTTTTTAAAAATTCTGATCCTCACACCTTTCAAAGATGGCTGCTCTTGTCCTATAAATCTTGTTACGAGACCAGGACAACAAGGTCTTCCCCGGCGAGAAATGGGCATCCGATGAGATTTCTTTGTAAGACGAAGATATAGGATGAAACTACACCGCGTCAAGGAAAGGCGTAAGTTTAATTTTCATTTTTATCTAATAATTTTACATAACATTTTTTTTCCGCTTCTTCCTGTGTGGAGGAGGTAGGCATGCGTCCCGCGCGTGTAAAGTACTTCCACCTTCCGCGCGCGTATTTTGGGTCAGTTTGGAGAATTTTGCGTAAAATCACAGAATATCCTGAAGTTAATATTTTTCTTTGGTTTCGTCACCACCCTGTTTGACATTTTATTAATTTCACAGGGAGAAATAACTTATCGGTCACTTTAAGGAGTGGAGGGTTATCTATTTTTTTTTCAATGTTATAAAAAAGTAGTCTTTCCATGAAATCTCAAGTGTAGACAAACTTTGGGGTCCTTGTGCCTTCAAAGATGAACACTCGTTGCCCTGACTTGTTATTTTTAAGAAGGAGAGGGTTCTTAAGTTTTATTTGTTAAAAAACTGTAGTCTCTCCTTGAAATCTCAAAGTGTGGACAGGTTTTGATGTCCCTGTGCCCTCATAGAAGTACACTCGAGTTATGCCCTTCCGCTGACCAAAACAAAAAAGTCTCAGTAGGCTCCGTCTGTAGCGTCTTCTGCAGGCGACGTAGATAAAGGGATTTGCCAAAGTGTTTAAGAACATCAAGGCCATTGTTAGGGTGTGTTCCAAGCCGAGGTCTTCATGAGAAGTCTGTTTAAATAAGTCTACTGCTATTCGTATCTGTGGGAGAAAAGAACGTTCACATCAGTTCCTTATAAGTGTGCCCTTTAAATTATTTAAAGTGAAATTAAATGGCTGTGTAGAATTTGGGAAATCGATGTTGCGATAGTATTGATAAATTTCTGCATGGTCGACCGACGCTCGAAATATTGTCGGCGACTTCTTGATGTGTGATAAGCATCGGATCACTATCGGTCGATTGTCGGTCGACCATTGGCTACCAAATTAATCGGCAATTTCTCCGTCGATGTTTGATAAATCTGGACGTAAGCATCGTACCACTGTCGGTCGATTGTCGGTCGACCATCGACTAACAAATTCATCGGCTATTGTCCGATATCGACTAAGGATACCTACAGAGTGCATTGTGCAGATTTTTTTGATACTTTACTTACCAAAAGGGGGATATTACACAGACAGAACACGAAGGCCACAGCTTTTGTCAATGACACGAAAGTGGCTGTTGTGTCCTCCATTGCGCGCCTAGTGCTCCCATGAAATGGCGTCCTCCTTGTTTTTAACGATTCTACAACGTGTATATTGAAAACAAGGACCGCAGACACGCAAGTAACACCCTGCGTGACGAGTATTCCAAGAAAAATCGTGTCTGATTTTCCAGTTGGTGTCAAACTCAAGCTGCAAAATTGGCCTGTGTCGTAATAGACAAACGCACCTACGCCAAAAAATGGCGGCGTGAAGAAAAAGCAAAGCATAAAGAAAATAAAGACCACAGCAGTTTTAATTTTCTTCATCGTGAAATTGCGTTGATGTTGGAATGGAAATGCAGTCGCAAAAAATCTCTGAAAGCTTAAAAGTGATACGATCCAGGCTGACCATAGAATGAAAATGGCGTTGACGTAACCAAATATGCCGCAAGTAATACGACCTCCCCACCAGCCACAGTTTATGAACGAAGCTACAGGCATCACACATTGCAAACCCAGTGATGCAGTGTCCGAAACAGCGAGACAACAGATGAGCAGGTGAATTTGCTTGGCTGAGGTTGGCGTTGAAATTCTTGGTTTTGCCTTGAACACAGCGATGAGGGCGAGGAAATTGACCACGAAAGCAAACACGAACAAGGGGAAAATGTCCACCTTGAAACACACTTTTTCTTCTTCGAACTGTACAGGTGTTGTGTTGTTCATGTTGTCCACAGAATATTCGTCCATACAATGTTGTGCACGGCAGACTTTTAGGCTTCTGACTTTGTTTCAGAGGAACATCGTCGAACGATTGCAGCCTCAACGAGTTAATTTTGATGCGCGCATGTTTCTTCACATTAATCTGCTTTAGAAGTGGTTTTTTTTTTCACCCGATCTTTTCGATCGTGACATTTGCCGCATTACTAAAAAGCATTCCAGGTACTTTACAGCTCTCGCCCGTGAAGTTTTTAAATTTTCATGATCTGTTCGCTTGCCGCGATAACAAAAAAAAAAATATATTTCGTTTAAAACTGATTTCAATAGAAATCTAAATAACAGATATGAATGGCATTTAACATCAGGATATCAAAAGAAGCCACCTGGATAGACGTCAAAATCAAGCCAAATAGTCCTTTTGTTCAACGTTTCCCATTATCGTTGTGATAATTCACACTATCTCGAGCCTATCTATAGTAATATTTAGTTCTGGAGTCCATTAATCGACGCGATCACTGGCCTTACTGTAGATGTGTAATCTTAGCTATTGTTCGGCCTGTGAGCCAGAGTTTTATTGCTCCTAAAGCGAGCGATAGTTCGCGTATTTGAAAGCAAAACAGTTCAATAAAGCGTTATGATTTCTCTATTAGAGGGACAAACTTTTCTGCTACCCGCCGCCATAAAATGAATTTTGTGACCTTTGAAAGAAGGGCCCTTGTTTCGAAAAAAAAACCCTTTAGAACCACCTTCAATTTAGAACGTGTTTCATGGTTACTAACGATTCATTTTTATGAAAGGAGTCAAGCCGGCTTACAGCTAACAATAAAAAAAACTTTCACGTACTCAACCAGATGTCTCCTGTGAAGAATTCAATTTCCATTTTTTGTCAAAGCTGAGCCCTAAAGTAGACTTCCTACTGAAAGTACTTGGAATAATCCCTTGGGACATATAATGGACGAGAAAAAACCAAAAATTAAGAAATAGATATATGGCCCAGATTTTTTTCATATGGATCAATAAGAATTTTAGGTTTTTTCATTTAATTGTGTCGCTAAAAATCGCAGGAAACCTATCTTCCTCTCGTTACCCTGGACTTTCAGTGAAAATACAAGTTGCTAAAGTAAAATAAAAAATCGAATTGAGAGAAAATGTTTAGGTCGTTAAGTTCAGTAACTTCTGTAGATTTTACCGGATTTACGTGCATTTACAAGACTAATTGGCTTCCAACATTTCCACGTAGCTTTTCTTGTTGCTAATGACATTTTTTAGTCGTTTGAAGGCACTTTTCAGGCCAAAAGTTGACAGAAATGACGCACTCATCTTTAAAATGCATTTCCACGATAATGCACGCGGTAAATAGATTAAACCCTCGGTCAATGGGTTTCTCTCGCTCACACACTATAAAAGGCGACAAAAAAACATGATAGACAAGCTAAGACATTTTTCCTTACTCGGCTTTCAAAAAACTGAGCTGTGTAAATATATGTACTCATGATTCCGCTTAAGTGTATTTCAGAAGGTAATGAATATCTTCAGTGAAAAATGGAAAGGGGAAATGACAAAATTATACTTGTGACGTCAACTGGGTAAAAAAAGAAAATTCCAGAAGATTGAAATGGTTGATTTCGAAGGTCATTTAATGCTTAGAACAAATTATCGATGGAGATAACGAAACAGATAGGATTCTATTCAACTGGGTGCAACGGTAACAACAGAGGGTTAAAAATGGGTCATTTTCGAAAATCAATAATTCTGTGCCTTGTTCGCGTTCTGGAATACAATTGAACAAATAATAGATCAAGAAGATGAAACAGATATGACTGAATTCAGTAAGGCGCTCAGAAATCGCTTATGCCTTGTGAACGATTAGGATCTGTTTTGTGAAAATAGACCCCTTTGAAAACAGTTGAGTATATACTGCGATGATCTTCATTTGCTTAAAATGTATTTTCCGCAGTACAAATATATGACTTTCATGTATTCTTATCACACCTTCTCCATCTACGGGTATATAACGAACTCACAATTGACCAGCTCCCAGTTGGCTTGATAGCTCAGTTGGTTAGAGCGCTGCACCGGTATCGCAGAGGTCATGGGTTCGATTCCCGTTCAGGCCTGAATTTTTTTCAGGCCTTATTTCTCAACTGCTTAAGTTGAGTATATACTGCGATGATCTTCATTTGCTTAAAATGTATTTTCCGCAGTACAAATATATGACTTTCATGTATTCTTATCACACCTTCTCCATCTACGGGTATATAACGAACTCACAATTGACCAGCTCCCAGTTGGCTTGATAGCTCAGTTGGTTAGAGCGCTGCACCGGTATCGCAGAGGTCATGGGTTCGATTCCCGTTCAGGCCTGAATTTTTTTCAGGCCTTATTTCTCAACTGCTTAAGTTGAGTATATACTGCGATGATCTTCATTTGCTTAAAGTGTTTCTAAAACTGCTTACATTCCATTTTCGTGTTGGCGTCCGCCATTTTGAATTTTTATGAGAATTACCGCTGTACTTTCGGCGTTCCGGTTTCCCATTCCATGTCCTTCGTTCTTGGTCTAAGTATATAATTTTTTAGTAGTAGATGACCCACATTGCAAAAAATGAACATTTCATATTAATGCATCTTATCCGTCAGACTTCTACGAATAAGGTGAGGGAGGCAGACTCTTACATGAGGAGGGAGTATGATATACTGCTACTCATGCCACCAACACGGTACTATCATTTTTCTTTCCGAAATTAGAAAAAAAAAACCAGATTTTCTCGGCTGTCATATAACTTTGCAAGATGTTTAAATATAGAGTTTCCTTCCTACTTAAACCGTTAAATTATGCTAAGAAATTAAGAAGAAAAAAAAGACTTAACAGGAGTGGGATTCGAACCCACGCGGACAATTCGTCCATTGGATCTTAAGTCCAACGCCTTAACCACTCGGCCATGATATAAAACGGCACTTTGAAGATACGAATTTTAAGAAATATTATTTTGGAGAACGAGTGCTACCAAGGAGATACCGCGGTGTTAAATTAGTATAAAAAAGGTGAAAAACAAAATAATGAAAAAGGAGGAGTTTTACTACAGCCCGGTGTTGTCCAAGATGCGACTATATCTGTGAAATTACTCAGTTATCACTCACCTTCAGCAACCCATTCATGTAATTACAATTTCTAAAATTGCCTAAAACTACGCGTGTGAAATCAATCCACTGAATAATTTACATGCATTTTGTGCATTTGTTCTCTCCAAGGAGTTCTCCCTCTAAGCGATGGTTAATGTTTTGACACACGCTCACTCGAACTTAACAAGGCTCTCCGATGCAAGCCGACTCGTAGTGGATTACGCAAAGGCAGTTAGGGCTCTTCAAACTCTAAGATCGACAAGCATCTAATTCCTCCTCACCCCCCTGAATCAGGCAAAGTCACATTAAGGTTATCGGACGGAAATTATCGCTAACTCTAGAAGCTCTTGATTGTCAGACAAATTCTCTCTGTCAACACCTCAGGAAATGTATAGTATGGCACTAGTGTCAGAGTTTGAACACAAGTGTTCAATTTTAGACATTATGTCCAATTTTGGACACTAATGTTCGACTTTAAACACTACTGTCCGATTTCAGATTTTAAACACTAAAACCCGATTTCAGACACTAGTGTCCGATTTCAGACATCAGTGTCCGATTTCAGACACTAGTGTCCGATTTCAGATATCAGTGTCCGATTTCAGACACTAGTGTCCGATTTTTTTAGAAGGTAATGTCCCATTTTAGAAAGTAATGTCCGATTTTAAACACTGGTGTCTGATTTTAGACACTGGTGTCCAATTATAGATTATAGGACAGTAGTGTCCATTTGTTCAAATGCGTAAAGAAAAGAACATTATTTGGCACTGCAGCTGACACCCAACCCCCAAGGGTGACAAGCATCTAATTTCTCGCAACAGTATTAGCCTTTAATATAACACTGGGGTCATGAGAATACTGCAAATGATCGTGAAGTCAGGAAGCTCTTGATTGTTAGACAAATTCTCCTTGCAAGTACTTTAGGATATGTGCTCAGAACAGTGTGGAGAATATGCCCTCATATGTTGGGGTGTAATGGGAGAATAACTTTGTGATCACTCTAAGCTGCTGCCCCATTTAAACTGCTAATAATGCGTCGAACTTCTCAGAAATTGTAAGGAATGGAGGCTTCTTGATTTGCCGACTTTTACACTCGAGATCTTACTCAGCGTGTTTAGGTTTACTGTTGCGTGAGTATCTCCAAATATCGCAATTGCAAAAGACCCCATGATGCGGTGTGAAAGGTATTCTAATGAAGAAATGTAAAATGGTTTCCGTGTTTACATAGCCTGATGTAACCATACGGGAGGTTGGGAAAACACGAGATAAGCGTAGGAAATCACGACGCGAAGCCAACTTGATGCACGTGACAGGTTCCACGCTTCTGATTGGTTGGGGAAATGGCGCGAGCGTTTCTGAACCAATTACAACATTTTTCCGACACTTCACTGGAAATTACTCTGGCTAAAACAGACTCAGGCGCATACACATAGTCGTCTTCCATACGTTTATTTAAATTAAGTTCACACTTGATACATAAAAACTCCACCTTTAGAATATTTTTCCTTTAGCTTTACAACTAGATCTCTATAAATACGGCATTTGAAACTAAAATGCCAAAAAATAGATAAAATAATCAAATTACAAATATATATTTGAAAATGTATCAACACGCTACAAACACGCTACCAAACCAAGTTCGTATTATAGGGATGAATTCCCCTTTTCGAACTCATTGTTTTTGAATTGGTTACCGGGTGCTTTTCAGCAAGAATTTGTGTCTGCTTGAAAAACATGACAGTAATCGAATTAAACTCCTTTTAAATAGCTCTAAAGATTTTATTGAGGTCAAGTTGGAAATTCTTAGGTTCCTTGTAACGCCTGCGCTATTATAATAAAATGTTTGAAGAACAAGGCAAGATGAACAGTTAGATACTGCTCGATAACAGTACGCCTTCGGGCAAAATTTCAAACGAGTGTCAAGAAACTAAAACCGAAGTAATCCCAGGGACCAATCAGAACAAAGGATTATGTTATCATTAGCCAATGAGAAATCAAACTGGAAACAAGCAAACAGCTTGAAGCGCGCGAAAACGCACATGACCAAGTCGCGATTGTTTTTTAGTTTTGCATCTAATTGATTGAGAGGAAGGCAAGAAATTTCTGGACCAATCAGAGAGCAAAGTTAAAAATTCAAAGCAATCTGGGGTTACTTCTGACACCCAAATGAAAATTGCTCTAAAATCATGAAATACGAACGTAAGTTAACAATAACTGCCATATTAAATCTACCCTTACTCAACTATAAATGATAATTCCATGAATATAACATCTTAACGTAATCACTAATTCACACGCAAGTCCTAATTGACTCTTAATTACATGACTGCATATTTCACTTATTCCTTAAGATATTTCATCTGCATATTACTGTGAAAACTCTTGGGATTATTTAGGCAATACCAAAGCTTGTTGAATGAAGGTTCATGCGATTTTCGACTTTCGACTTTTTCGACTGCGCTGTATAGTTGGCTTTGAGAATCGGTCTCGACAAAAAACGCCCTAAGTATGTATCAGTTCTGGTCAAAGAGAAACTTGAAATTTCTTTTCTTTGAGAACAACCGCTTTGAATAT
Organism: Pocillopora damicornis; assembly: GCF_964200805.1. Lineage (NCBI taxonomy): Eukaryota > Metazoa > Cnidaria > Anthozoa > Scleractinia > Pocilloporidae > Pocillopora > Pocillopora damicornis. Next base: position 23,354,058 of record NC_142674.1, read on the forward strand.
AATCAACACTCGGGGAAGAGTTGTTTTTCTTTCTCCGTGCAGTGGACTTTAAAAATCTTTCAACTAAAAGGGTACCAAACGAGGCGTTTACTTGCTCTAAGGTTTTCAGGGTTTTTAAACGCAAACACTAGAAAAAATATTCTTAATTAAGCTTACCAACACAACAAACTACACAAAGCTTCTTATGCGAAGGAAATCACGCTAGTGCAAACAGATGATAAACTCGTTCCATAAGTAGCAGTATAGCTGATGTCACGGTTGTCACGTATGTCATTCTCGTCACGCACGTCCGATATATATCAAAAACATTTTTCAAGTTTCATCTTCAGCTATCCGAATTAAGTATCTCCTACCTAAACCCACCGAATCGCTTGTGTTTCTGATTTAAAATCGTTTTTTTTCGTGCTGTGTAAGAAACCTGCCTTCGTTGACAAAGTCTCCTTGGTTTTCTCCCGAACCGTAGTAACAACGACATGACTTCTTTGATATCAGTACACTATTCCGCTGGTCTTATTGTTTTTCAAAACTTATTTGGCAGTCCAACAATCTGCATTACCTAGACCTAACATACTTTTTTAATACAGTTTTTTGACATCAAACCTGACATGACTGATCCTGAAAATTTTCGTGAGGATTTAAAGATCAAATTGAAAAAAAAAGGAAGGAATGTTTTTGAATAAGTTTCAAATTCTGTTTAATTTTCTCGTTCATGTTGCTCAGCGTGCGAAAATTCTACAAAAACAGCTTATTCTTTACTTCTAAAAAGTCTCTACGACTATCTGGACATTTATGCACATTAGTGAAATGCGATTTCGTATTAAATTTTTGCTGTAATCCCGTAGCAATCGAAAAATACATCCGCGTGGAATACTGAAATCGTAGTCAAAGTCTCCTTTCTTTTGATACGTATCAAACACATTGGGTTTAAACAGTTCAAATCTGAAGACTTTCTTCATATTTAACAACAATTTCCATTGATCAAAAGACCTAATTTCAGCGTAAGGCGCCATATTTTATGAACATAACTACGCAATGAAGAAATAAATGTAATATAAAAGATTCGTAAGAACAACCTCGAAGCTCAAAGTTACCGGCGAAATTATGATGGCGCCAATAAGCTGTAAAAAGGTCTGCGAGTTCGGAATTAAATTTACTCAAAGCAACTCACCACATATTGTTAATCAAACTGTGTAAATAGGGATGTATGGACATTTAAATTAGACACTCAAATATAATCTTGCCATTATTCAATTTCGCCTTTGATTTAATTCATTACAATTTAGATCAATTGTTTTCGCTTCATATGACAAACCCGGAAGGTTAGCCTTTTTCTGTCCGGATCAAACCTACACTTGTTGTCATATATCAAATAAAACTTATTAATTCAATTTCTCCTTGAATATTATCAACCCCAAAATAAAAGCGAAATAGTATCAACGATATTAACAATCTCTGGATCAATATCAGTACCTGGGTAACTGCCCACCTACCCCTCCCCTAACTCAACAACAGTCAATTGATTACAAGTTAGGGTTAATGTTGGGTTAGGGAAGGGGTAGGTGGGCAGTTGCCCAGATACTGATATTGATCCCAATCTCTCTTGCGTATGTAACATCTTACTGACAATGGTGAGACTTTTATGGATAAATGGTAATCAAATAAAAGATAGGAATGTTTCATTGGTCTATGGCTGTTCATAGAGGACAAATTCGAACGCAGTATTCTGTTCATAGAGGACAAATTCGAACGCAGTATTCTTAAATCAAGACTCCCATATATGACGATTTTCCTTGCAACTCGTGAATGTAATTTCATGTTTCCTTCCCTATACTTTTAAAGATTATGAGTCTTTTTTTTTGTAAATTTGGGTTCAAACACATTGTTCTTACAAAGACGCCGCATTTCCTGATTTAGTCGGGCTTCGTAAACAGCCAGGATACATTAACTCAGCGATATTTCGATCGATTTTTTAACATTTGAACACCCGATAAAATAAGATTAGTGGACTGGACTGAAAGATTCATTTGAAACTAACAGATTACTCACAAATTACTTATTATGAGTTTTGAGGAGCGCTTCATATTTTCCTCTCGCTTTAACAAATCGTCAATTTTCTTGGTCTGTTCGTTGTTCCGGCAGATAGCAACAAACCTGGATCCATTTAGGGGTGCTCGACCGCGTATCTCCCGGAGGGCTTGGACCGGGCTTGACGGATCCATATGGAACACCCACTGGGGCTCGGGGAGGTCCAGTCCCTCCTCGGCTAAGCTTGTAGTGACGACAATCTGAAATTTTCCCTCGCGTGTTTGTGCGACTGGGTCTATTTCCAAGGGATAAGTCAGTCCTGTACGACAAAACAAGATATACAGTCAAAACATTTTTAAAAAAATTCTAAACAAACTTAACCTCTCATCTTGAAATAGAAATGACACAGACTAGGAAGTTCATGGTGTTTTAAAAGCGTTTAAATTTTTTTCGATAAAGCTCTAAATTCAACGGGATACTCGTAATCAAACAAGCGATAGCAGATGTTTCTAATGTTTCCCTTTGAATTTTTGCGCGTGAAATTGGCGCCAAAGTTGATCTACTTGCACATACCCGACGTTTGACCGCGGAGATCGAAAAAATATGAGAACAAGCCCTCACCTTTATCCACTGATCTGCCAGCATTTATGAATGTGGTCCTTACACCGCGAGAAATAAGCTCGCCTTGATTTGAAAGATACTCCGACAAACATCGTGCAGTGTGTTGTCGTTTGACGAGTACCAGGGCAAGACAACTGCTTCGACCGATAACTCCGGTCCAGTTTATTCTCACTAACTGTTCCATGAGCCGCTCTGCTCCTGAGTTTCTACATTCAATGATCGATGGAAAACCTGCGGAAGACATACATAAAATTAATATTGCATTCCGAATATTTAGATCATTTTGTGTGCATTGAAATATCTAGAACAGGCTATAAAATTTCCTGACTTTTCACGACTCTACTGGGGCCCTTTTAAACGTTTTCCATTACTTGCGATGGAGAACTAACAACCATTATAGCATTATATTTCTTTTCTAGTTGTTATAAATAAAATAATAACATTTCTGTTCATTTTCCAAGACTGATTCCACGCCTCTATGGGAGTGGAGAATGACGCGTCTTTTGTTCATATGTAATAAAAATGAGTCTTAGGCTCACGGTTCATGTCTATATTATAACCAGTACCATTACTATCATAATGCGATTCCTTTTTTCAAGTTTCCATAACGCTTACTGACCCTATTGCAATAGAGAATTTTCAATCGAGTGTCGACCGTAATCAGGATTGCTTTGTTTTTTCCAGGAAACTCGCGCCACTTTCCCAACCAATCAGAATCAAGTTCTCATTCAAGTTCTCATTGGTAATATTTTCCTTCCTATGATTGGCTGTTGTGATTGCTTTGATTTTGGTTTTACGATACTCAATCATAAGGCACTCTAATGGTAACAAAGGCTAGGCTAAGTAAGGCGATAAATAGTGATACCTAGAGTTAACGTTAGCACACTTCACCTTGTCTGAGATAATGCTCCAAATATGCCCTGACTTCGCCGCAGGGAAGACCCATACTTTCTGCCCAATGGAAGCCGTGAGGACACGCCTCTTGTGCAAGCTCTGTCATTTGATACAACGCTATTTGTTCACCACACTCCTGCAAAGTGCATACAGCCTCACAGAGCAGCTGGAAGTGAAGCAAGGCGTTCAACGCGTTGGACTCAGGTTGCGAGAGTAAGATATTGTCAATGACACCAAGAACTGGGTAGATGTCATCGAAGCTGAACGGACCACCAGAGGAAGGTTGAAAAATGTCTTTGAAGTCCTTCATGTCGCTCAAACGAACGGTCAGGTTGAACGCTTTAGTGACATATTTCACGAGAATTTCCAAGAGATTACTCTCTTGAGTGGTGTACGAAGCAGAGATGCAGTCAGGAGTTGCCCTGTTGGTCTTCTCTTCCAGTTCTAGCCCATTCCTCGTCACGACTAACAGCTCCGCCTCTCCGAGGTTTCCCAGTAGCCTTTGTAATCTTCTGGTGGTTTTTTCCAAAGACGTCTCCCCAGCTGGAGATGCTGTCAGTCCAAGGATCTTGGGTCGATGCCCCAGATGGACATCTTCCTGGAGATAAAAGTCCCGAATAATGACGTTGTAGGGATGATCCTTGTTGCAATGGTGTGCTTCATCCAACACAATCAAAGACACGTCGTCAAAGCGAAGGGTGCCATTATTCAGATGATTCCGATAGCAGTCGGCTGTGATGATCAGCACGTCCTGCTCGTAAATGCGTGCGTTTCCCTCCAGTTTCCTCATTTCCCCGCAGACCGCTCCAATGCGGATAGACCTGGTGCTCTCAAAAGACCCTCGCTCGTCTGCTACTCGAATATGTCCCATTTCCTTTCTAAGGTAGTCGCTTTGTTGGAGAACAAGGAGAACTCGATCCACCAAGAACACCACTTGTCGAGATGGGTTTAACTTCAGCATGTGGGCAATGACCTGAGCAGCAACAAGTGTTTTCCCCGTTCCAGTTGGTAAAAAGCAAACTCCATTGGTCAACATAGCTTTGCTATACAACTCTAACTGGTAGTTAAACGGCTGGGTGCTTGTGAACTGCTCCATGAAAAATTCCTTGGGGGCTTTGATCAGTGGCAGATGTTGCTGTGGGGGTGCTTTTTGCGACTTGGCCACAGTCTGTTCGTGTCTAGCGCTGTTGAAGTGCTCGTTGGCTTGCGACTCGGAATTCAGGTTAACGTTGCAGAACTCGCAGTACTTCTTGTAGGAAGTCGGACTAAACTTGGCCACTTTGTTTTGATGCTTCGTAGTGCGAAGGTGCTCCTCATATTGTGATTCCGAGGCAAACGAAAATTTGCACAATCTGCAGTAAGTCCAAAAATTCTTTTCAACTGGTGTTGGACTGTGTCCATTAGAACGCAGCCATACCTTCTGGCCATCGATGGCACGTGGGGCTTTCCTTGGTCTATTATCGTATCCAAGAACAGAAAAATTCCTCCTTGGTAGCCCGTAGAGTTCTTCAAAAGAACCTCGTCCAAAAAACTTCTTGTTTCTTTCGCCACCGATGACCCCTGGACTCGCTCGCCAATCACAGGTAGGTTGCGAAATCAAGGCCCATACTGTCGTCCCATTGGTTTGGAAAGCTTTGACACGTTCCTTGGTATGGAGTGCACAAAGCGCCTGGTGAATCTCGTCCCGTGTCCCACGGCCCAAAGCTTCGACAATCTGCAAGGGTGCCAGCGGTTCATGCATTTGCAACAGTTGAAGAATACTTTCTTGAAGGTCTCCAAGTTTTGGCTGGGATCCCAAAGATCCTTCTGGGACATTTTTGCGTAGAATTTGCTGACGTCCGTTCAGGTTGGAGCCTGATGAAACGACTTCGCTTTCGGAATGACTCCTGACGGACGCCCTTTGAAGGTAGCCTGGAGCTTTGCCATGCAAAGGTGGAGATTTCGAGGAATACCTTTCAAGACTTACATCGGACCATCTTCGAGGAATTGGGTCTGCGATACCCTCCTTGCCACCAAGTCTGAAGGCGAATGATGAATTGAGACCCGAGAGCACTTGCGAGTTGATAACGTCGGCTGTGCCCTGTCTCTCGCTGATCACACCATGTCTTGGAGTTTCAATTTGCTTCAGTTTGTCGCTTGTCTGCAAGAAACACACAAAATCTTAACGTTTGCGGAAGTGTTCTCTGTAATCGTCCAATCTCAGAGGACAAGTACGTCAACAAAAATAAATCGATACTATTCGCACCTATGAACTGTTTGACGAAATTGGGATCAAACGTATATCTATTGTTAGTACAATCTACGCTGCAATCTGATGAGCCAACTACTCACTATCCATTCCACGATGGATAGATGTCAAGTGAAATGAATAACCTAACAGTGTGACGCATTTGTATCATTATTCAATTAAAACACGAGCCTCTCTTATGCTTATGTTTTGAAAGACTAATAGATTAATACGAAGATCATGATAATTGGATTATTCGCTTTTGATTTCTATGCGTGATAGAGGATTTAGGTCTCACCGTCTTCGACTATCACGCAATAGAGAGCTCGACTGAATTCATGATTATCGAGTCAAACATTTGGGACAAGTAGAATTTACATGAGCAGACACAAACATAATCTTGGTCACTTGAACCCTTTAACTCCCATGATTTCATCAGAAATTCTCTTTAATGTCTGCCATGATAGTTCTTGTGATGTTATTTTGGAGAATTTGGTATTGGATCAACTAAGAATCCCCTAATTGATATTTGTTTTTATTCTCATCACTTGTCTACTTGATAGTGTATTGATATTGTAAGGAGAAATTCTATCTTGGTCACTCACTGGAGTTAAACGGTTAAGACATGTTCAGTTTTCATATCTGTACGAGGATGGTTGAATAATCCCGCCTGCAGCACCTTAGGGTCACTTTGAGATAGATTGTAGAGGTTACGTGTTGTGAAGGCCTTTTTAACCTGGAAGGGTGTGGGGTGCGAGGAGGCAAAGAGAACCCACATTTAGGGTTGAACCACAATAGAAATCGTATAGAACAAGTTATGTTTCAAACTGTGGCCAGACAGAGAACTAAGCAAAGAGAGAGAGAGATGTAATGCACACAGCGAGGGCAATAAAGAGAGAACAAAAGAACCGCGCAAATTAAGCTTTAAAAAAAGCATCACAATGGAGATTCCGTGTATCTACCTCTGGAGTAAACGGGAATAAGCCGTAACTCAAATTCTCGCCATTTTCAAAATCTGAGCCGCTTCGCTTCTGTTGCCTCGGCGAAGACTTTGGTCTCCCGTGACCGACCGTCAATTCTGGGCTTGGTTCACGCTTCTCTGTTCCATGAATACCATTGCGAGATATCACTTGGTAATCAACATAACCATTGCTTATGGCTGTTACATCATGGGTCTTTCCGAGGCCATTTGACAGCCCAAAGCTAGGAATCCCATTTGTCGAGGCAAATATACCATTAGTGAAGAGCTCTGAATTGCTTGTTGGAGCAGAACGAGCTGTAGAAGGAGAAAAAAAAGTTGTACACTCATGTTGATCATAGATGTGTTCTCTGACTAAAATACACTCGACGCAATTTAGCTTGAGCCTAAACATTAGATCTTTGTTACCAACATTTTCGACCACTCTAGTCTCGCCATAGAAAGATAGTTCACCTTGGGAAGATTGCGACAATCTTGATTCTTCGTAATCAAGTCGCCTCCAGACTAACGGAGCGCTTTCACTTTCTGGTTCAAGTTCCGGGTTTCAGGAGCTAGAACTTTAAGATGAGATATCTAAACTTGGAACTACTGCAAACACAATGACTCTTTGTATCTTGCTAAGGGAAGATAATTCGCGATGGAGAATTCTGGTTTTGAGAACTGAACTACACAAACCTCCGCAGTTCATGAGCGATAACATTGTCCTCTGACCTCACCATCCCTCCATTACATTTTTGATAATAAATTGTGCCTAGAACTTCCTATCACGTCTCAAAGCTCTTATTCCGAAGAATCACACTTCCTGTTAAGCTGGCTCTTTGCTTACAGATTTCGAAACATAAAAATAGCCTTTTTTAGGCGCGAAATTTCGCTCTTATATTCGTGCGCGGAACTGATCTGTTCTGAGAAGCGAATAGTAAACCACGAGGAATTGATCCATGCCTCCAAAACAATATAAGCGCATAATTCCGCTCCACAGGAAAATTGGTATGTTTACTTTCCATTAGATCATTCATGCAGAGCGCGAGAAGAAGCTTTCGCAAACAGCTTACCGTCAAATATGTTCACAGAGAAAGATGTTGACCCAACGAAATGCTCTGGTGGCGCATTTTGAATAAACGAATAAGCCGCCTCTTCTGTTACAACAACAAAACGCTCTTCCATCTTATATCAACATTAAATCGAATAATTTCATGGTATTAGACGAAAGGCTCAAAAAATCGGGGAATTTAACATAGCTTTTAGAACAATTCCGCCCAAACAGAAGCATTTCATTGATTATGAAAATGAATAGCTCTCTTCAGCAAAGGCGGAAGTTTTACTTTCACTTTAAGTTCTTGTTTTTCCATTCATGAACGATTATCATTTAAAACTCGACTGGATCTCGAACTACTTTCCACGTAATTTAGCAGTAAAAGAGCCAAGCCACGCCAAGCGGCAGTAAACAGGATTGTTTCAATGAATTGAAGTGTTCATGGCTTCATCGAACACGAGGCATCTATTAACTAAAGCGAGCCATATAAAAATACATCTTCATTCATGGCTTGCGAGAAAACAGTAGCAGATAGGATTGTTTCACGCCGGTATATCGAATACTGCTCGAGGGTTTCTCTGAAAGTATGAAAGAAAAGGTACTTCAGAGATCTTCCAATTACCCTCTGGCGAGATCGGTAAATTTTGATGCAAAGAAGCTCATCAAGGGTCTTGGTAGCGAGTGTGAAATTCACGCGACCATGCGATTTCTAATTTTTCTACAAAAGCCCTTAGTTCAAGGAATCCGACGAAACACGTTCATATCTTCATCGCTTCCATCCTATAAAAGATCTACAAAGGAACACGTACGTCGACTGATTTGACTAGCGGTTACAATCTCACACGACAACAACGTTTTCCCACCCGTAGCTTAAAAAGGAAAATAACGAGGACCCTTGAAGAAGTCATCCATGGCAAACCGAGTTACATATATACTTACTAAAAGATTGTTGCTCATCTCTTGAAGAGCAAAAGGAGAGGGTAAACCTTTCCAAGTCCATGCTACCGATGTTTAACCCGGCCGATCGATCTGATTACGAATGTAGTGTTTGCGGAATTACACTCAGACGTTTCTTAGAAGACGCGGTTTCTGGGAAATATTATTCTGTATATTGTTACCAAACAAACATAAAAATTCAGAGAACTATTCAGGTGTGTAAGATTTATATTTCGCTGATTTTGATAACAATCCTTTACAGTAGCAGGAGCTGAGTTAAAAGATCCTAAAGCCGCGAGAGCTTTCCACTGCTAAACCAGTCGCTCACTCACAAATAAATCTTCTGATACAAACAGTACACACGCACCCACCCCCACTGAAGTACAACGATGTTTGTTGGGGAGGGGAGGGCGTATAACATATGGAACATCTAACAGCTTCATCCGAGAACATTTACAAACGTAGGATCAGAGCGAATCGTGCACCACAGCCATCTCTGGGGCCGATTTTTAAAAGACGATCAGGAATAATAAGGCAATTTAAATCTATTTTTGTCGGAGTGGATCAAATTTTCAGCTTGGAAAGATAACCTGTATTGGTAATAAGAGCATCGAAATTTACTCAACGATTTGTTGTCAGTTGTACATGGCTCATTATCATCAGTTCGCTCACCAGAATAAATTTTCAGCTGTTTAGAAGATTTGCGTAGGCCCCATTTCTGCAAGTTTCATGGTTTCAAAGATTTCCTTTTCCTATTGGTCGAGCAACGCAGCCAAACTCAAATGAAAGGAGTGAGATCATTTTCTTAAGAAGAGGAGCAATTTATCATTAGGTGCTAAGAGTGGAATAAGCGAAAGCGCACGGATAATAAAACAGTTTGTTAACTGTTCCATAACGTGATTATCAATTTGCAAGGTACTTGGGCAATAGACGTCAAAGGCACAAAGAGCTAAATGTAAATTCACTACCGATATGATTCAAAAACATACTGATTAGTTCGAAAACTGCGCCTCATAAAAGCTTTTAAACGTCTCCTTAATCCTGTTTGTCTCATTCTATTGTTTCTACATCCGTATGACGCTTTCTTGGTATTTTGTTTTTCCTGTTAGATCAAAAAGATCTGGAACAGGCAAGGGGCGATCCATGAAGCCAAATCTGGCATTTCCAAATGCATTCTTGGCTTGATTCCATTCGCAAAGTATGTACTCGTAGGAAGAGCAACTCAGGAAGGAAAAGCACTTGGAGGCCGGCATGGCTGAGAAGAGTTGAGCATGCGTAAATAACGTGATTCTGTCGCAGGGCCGACCTCTTCTGTCAATCAAATGGCCAAATAAGGAAAAACGTCACGTGAAGAGAAACCAATGAGGGCTGCTGCCCCACCCAGAACACAAAACAGCTTTGGGCGTTTTTATTCATGAAATTTTGCGTTTAAAATTCATGCTAAATTTCTGCCTAGTGAATACCTGGACTGATCCGCATTTGGTTTAATGATAGCATACTTTGGCTCTTGGTAAACATGTAAAAGCTTTGCAGACCGAACAAACGTTGACAATTCAAAGAAAAGAAAAGTGACGCAAATTTGCAGGGAGTCACAGAGAAACTATTAGACATGTTTCACAGCTGAAACTCATAATTAGCATTTTCGTGTTAACTTTAATGAAGTGCATGCTAAGAATTGCCGAAGGCGATGCATTTTGGGAAGGATTAAAGATGGCGTTTGCTCCGAGAATTCATTTAACAAACAAGGCAAAAATTAAAACTATCCTAGATCCTTCTACAGAGTGTACTTGACGCGAAATAAACTGAAACATTTCATTTCACGTGGTAAGAAGGATAATTAATGCTGATTTAATTTTGCATGAGAGAAATTTTCGTATAGGCTCAAAACCGGAATAACTATACGAATATTTACGAAAGCAATCTGCTTTACTTATCGTGCATGACGCACCTTTAGTCTCCAATCGCAATAATCATGAAACTTCCATCTGTGCTACCCGTAACACCTTCAAATCTTTTCTCCAACATTTCTCCCAAATCTTTGATCACCTTTGCAACGTTTTTTCCAAGGAAATTATGCCGGACGATAAACAATAAACTTCTGCACTGTCATTTTGTGCAATACTCTCTTTCAATCCGAGCAAATATCACAAATAACAAGCTGATTACGGTATTGTTAACGCCGTCTTAATTCATATTCGTACAAAAAGTGTTGTTTCCCAATCTCTGATCATTTTATAGAGCACAAACTATCTATGGCCTTATTCTACAACTTCAAATGATAAATCAGAGCTTAAATGAGATTTTAAGATGCGACAGACGGTTTTCGATAATGTTAATCTGTAATCGATAGAATAACTACGTTAACGTCATAACAAACATGAAGGGTTTGAAGTAATATGCAGGGAACTTTTCTGTTCGTGCGCAGCGATCTTATTATGTAAGACAATAGAAATCTTGACACCAATTTCAGTCAGAGAATGTTTTAGATAATTGTTACGTAGCGAACGCATCTTCTGCAGTGGAGGTAACACCGAAAATATCCACAACGTAAACAACACGGGATTTTTCGAGATAAAAACTTCATGAGTGAGCTGAAGTCCTTAAATTCCTTGTCATAATTCAGAGAGAGGAAAAAATTACAAGCTGCCAGGTTCCTCAAAATTATTGGTCGAAAGGTTACTAAACCTAGTTTATGAGCTTATTATGCTGCATCTAAGGAGACCCAGGGACTGTGAGTTGATTTCAAGGCAAGGAGGGAGAGCTCTGAGATTGAGATTATCATTATAATTAATATTGTCTTCGGTAGTACTATCACAAATTTCCATTATTATTAAAATCATTTTCAATATGATGATGTATCCCCATTACTTTTGTTTCAATACGGCTTCATCTCCCTCTGAACTGAAGAAGTCGAGGTACAAAAAGTCTTAGCATGAACTTCTAGAGTTCAGAGCAAATTTGAATTTTCGATACGAAGTTTTGAGACCAGAAACGTTTTGTACGCTTAGGAAAAAAAACCAGCAACTTTGATTCTTATTATAGGCAGACTTTTCATAACGAAGAGATACAAGTTTATAAAAAGATATACTGAAGAAATTGAAATTGAAACTAAAAACAAGATGTGTAAACTTGAAGGTCAAAGACAAAATGCTGATGGTTGCATACGGGATTCCTCGGTTCGTGACTACCCCGTGACAAGCTCAGAGGGCAACCAACAAAGAACTTTGGTATTTTCACGTGAAACACTGATGACAAGTAGCTGGTAATAATGCTGATGCGTCCCAAGTTGTACGTGATGTCGTGATGGCTGTGCTATTTTGGCGGGAAAAAAAAAACTTTGTTTTGGTTTAGCTGGGTTTGTTTCGCCAAGAGGTCACGTGCCCAACCACGGGACTGAGTCATTAAAGGTCATCATTTTTAACATCAATTTTTGCGGAAAAAAAGAGGAAAAAAAGTCTTAATATCAGAATGAATTTGCAATTGCACCCAGAGAATCGAAATTTGTTCTTGTTTCGAACCAAATGCTACATCGTTCACTTTGACAGAACGGCAATATTTGTAAAGGAAGTGGAGATCAGTCTGTCGAGGGGATAACTTGAATAAGCGCTCCAAGTAAATACAAATACGTTTTATCGTTAGAATGACATATAAGAGTATAAAATTGACTCTCTAACAATAACATGGACATTGAAACCATGAGATCTGTCTTTATGGACTAGGGAGAGGTTGCATGCATGCAATATCCTGGAATTTACAAGAGCAACTTGAAAGTATTGCACGCGTAATTCTCGAGGAAATTATTGCCAGTTAAGTCCTAATCACGAGAAGAACTCGAGTCGCTTTTAAACTATTGTTGAGTTTTTCCTGTTCTCAGTGTTTGATTCTTCATTTGATATTTAAAGTTTCTCAAAAACCAACGTAACCCGCTTGCGTGGGGCGATTCTTGAAAACAAACAACTGCAGGGCACATGATCGAAATCGAATGTTTTGAAGCGTACTCGGTGTTCCAAATAGTTTCTATACCCTTAACACTTGCTGAATGAAAACGCTCCGAACTCACTCCAGGCGGAATATATAAGAAAAGAAAACTGAGCATTAACATTTCCGTTTCGAAAGACCTCACAATTATAATAGTTATTTCAAAAATCGATCTTCATTAGATTTTTTTGAGAACTCCTACAGCTTTGCGCCTGTTCTACGCCTCTACAAGTCAGAAGTCAAACATTGAAGCTATTTTCAACTAAAGCTAGTAGCTTTAGAATGAGAACCGATGTTGTCAACGGGTTATTGAATAATCGAAGCCGATGTTGGGAAGGAATGTTTGCATATGATTGTTGTTGGTTTTTTTTTTTAACCAAACAGTCGCAGTGCCTCTGTACTTAATACAAAGTTTCTTCAGAGGTTCTGCCGTAGCCAATTGAAGTCAAACGAAAACGACGTCACAGACTGCTCAAACTAGATGAAACCGGCTTCGAAACAAGATAAATTGCGGTTCAAAATTAAACCAGTTCCAAATTAATTGAAAGGACCGCGATCGACAGAGAGATGTGGCGTTCTCGCAGCCACTGAATAGCACAGACACTTCTGCGCTGAATTTTTAAAGCTTTCACAAATGTTGATTCGATTTAGAACTCTTTGAAATCCTAGTCCGTCAAGGAAAGTTTTCAACTTAAAGCGGCGAACGAATACCGCGCGTCAACTCTGCGAGAACACGGAAGTGGAACTAATTTACCTCGCAAATTAATCTTAGGACGATACGGCACGCAAGCGGTTTAACTTAAACTCTTCGTAACATCAACCGGAGCAGCTCACCTTCTAAAATGTTCGCTCTATCGTCAAATCCAAACGGTTGAGGAAAGCCATTGAAAAACTTCGCCGTTTGTTGACCACAGCTCTTGTCAAAGAACGATGTACTCTCCATAAAATTCAACATCTTCAACTGAGAATTCGTGTTTACATCAAACAGTTGTGGAGAGTAATGCAGCGCCATGACTCTGTATTGAGAAAATAAAAGTGTGAAAACAGTTTCCCGTCCGCGCTGAGAACCGTTACAAAGCTGCTTATCGATTGCGCCGATTAACAAAACCTTCCTACACGAGACAGATTTTCCGCATTAATGTTCAAATTATTGATATCGATCAATTTTAAATTGCAAAACATGTCTGTGACTTGAAATTAGCTGTGTAATCATTGTAGCAGCATTTTGGACTAGCGGTTCTGTGATTCTAAAGTAAATTCTAGTTCGTTGTACGATCATTTAACTAATAGAACCGCACTAATTTAAATGCGAAATTTTGTGCCAAAAAGCTGTGTTCCTAAACATATGCCAAGTCAATTTTGCCTTCTAGTGTAATTATAAACATTGACTGTGAATTCTGCTACGCGGTTGTCACGAATAGTCGGCAAAATATTATTTAAAACCATGGCAATAATTCAGCGATTTTAGAAATTACTCACACAAAATGGCAGACCTTAAACCAACGTGAAAATCTCCTCGATCAAGTTGTTGTGCGTTGGTTTCGTTCTTTAAGAGAAAGGTACATCACATGAAGTACGCGTAGCATTTATAGACAGTCGAAGGGCAACAGAGATCGTCACTTACTAGCGTTACGCTTTCCAAGAATCGAACTCAACTTCCGTTTTTCTCAGAATTTGGATGAAGCAAGCCATGCGTAATGAATTATACCTATTTCACACAATACAATATCAGGCTGTCGAGTACAAAACAAAACCTTCAGAAAGACAGGATGTCTAAATACGTGACTGGAAATTCGTTTTTTTATCGGTAAATTTTACAAAAGTAGCGTTTTGCTCGAATGGTGGCGTTCAAGGGTACGCTAAAGTGACGCAATTCATTTTCATTTCTCAGAATCTTGCCGCTCTTTCAGTGGCAGTCATATTCGAATCACGAGAGTGAAATCGAAAGTCACACGACTCTTAACTGAAATTTTGCGAGGCTAGAAATTTGCCATTTTGTAGCCTTAAAGCAGTGAAAAAAACGTCCTAACCTTTACCGAACGTTGTGCTCTCCTCTGGTTTTGCGAATCTCCCATGTCAACATTGTTTATATCAGCTCCTCTGGTTTCACTTTCACTTCTGTTGCGTTACTCTGGGCATTTCACCCAGATGTCAAAGGAAGGCGTGACAAATATTATGAAGAGCACGAGTGCATGTGATTAGTCGATTTCACACGTGCTTGCGTAGACTTCAATTTACTTTTGAAGATTAAAAAAATTTAAGCACGATCGCATGAAAGCATCATGCCTGATTTTTCTCAGAAAAGCCAAACTGTCTCATTACGTCAATAAAGTTGTTCGGTAACCAGGGAGATCCCCCCCTTACCATAACTTTGCTCAAATGGAAATAATAAGAAAACAAACTAAGCGTTGGAAATTTAATGTCCACTTGATGTCACATTTAACCAGGATAGAAGTAAAAAGAGTTGAACTTCAAAAACTTTAAGAAAAAATTTTTCATATAAAGACACTAGACCTGGCTTTATAATCGTTCAACAGTCGGAATAGGGCAACGAGGGTTTGTAAAACATTAAACATAGGGCTATTAACCAAAAGATTCGTTGGAAATTTTGTTTCGATTTATCGGAGTTTCAAGTAAGTTTTTATAAGAATTTGTACAAATGCAGCCATAAGTATACTTTTGTCTTGCCACCTCTAACGGACGAAAATAACTTGTTTTCATATTTTTAATCTCCGTGACTTTGCGTAAGATTTTGTTGTGCCCAATTTGGGTTTTTCCTCACGCCCTAGCTAATTATCTCTATGTCTCTGGGGAGGATTTTTCGTCTTCAATCAGTGTGGCACTGAAAAATTTATCTCAGCTATTTTCAGCGGAATAAATATATATATATATGTATACACCAACACTGAGGAGCTAGATTACACCTTGTATTACGAACTCACATATATGTATCCTTCGTAGAAAAACAGCTATGAACAAAGAGTCTGAAAATATAGCTTTCGTGCAGACAGTCGTAAATATCCCAGATGATTGGGAAAGAACAGACAGAGCTGTTCAGTTTGAACTTATGTACCCAACATGGGGTGTGAATTGTGGCTCACCTATGAAAAGCCCCTCTCTCTATTCTTGATTTTTGAGGGAGGGCAAAAAAAGATCTTCACAACTTATATGAAAACAATTGATGACTGAAAGAATTTAACTCTTTCTCGGTTAAGGTTAACAGGAGAATCTTCTTTATTTTTGTCGAAAAAACACATGATATTTTATTTTTAGTCGGCTGTGGTGTTTACAAAAATTGATGACACGCGATGACTTCGAATTGAAAACTGAAAAGTTGTGGCAGATTGCTTTTCATATCCACAGATGTGCAAAATGTTGCTTAATTCAAATAACATGGAAGAAAAGAAGAAACCTTTTCTTCTACGCAACAGGTACCTACTTAATATTAGTATATCGAAAGTAAAGCACTGTAGCTGACTTTGGAACCTTTTCGAGGAAATCGAAGGCCAAGTTCCGATTTCGATTTGTGACTTCCGCTAGTGTCCAGGCCCTCATACTAGTATCGCGCCTTCTGACTTTGCCTCTTCGCGCCACAAAGAAATGGCTAGAAAGTTTAAACTTCACGCGTCGTAATTCGAGTCCATTCGCAAGAGTGACGAGAAGTTCTTGGATAGCACCGAAAGCAGTCGCTTAAGTTTCACTTTTCATACGCTGGTCGCAAGAATGATTTAATTCTATTTTCTGTTGTTTCAGGGAAAAAAAAAATTGGCTAAATTGACTGATGCGACAACACGGCAATATAAAAGTTACAATTTGCCATGTGACCGCTGCACACAAGTCTTGGTGTCGGTCCCTGACACCAACAGTCCCACCTTGAGGCAATGTAGTGTTTTAATAAGGTAGAATAATCTCTAAAGGCAGTTTCCTACCCTGATGGCTGTAAAATTAGTTCATGTAATTCACTGAACTTGTTAGAAAGAATATTTTGTCAGTGTATGACAAACTGGGGAGAAGAACATTACTTTCAATCCTTGGTCGTGTACTCAAGACTCACTAAAAATGCAGATAGCTGAAATAATATCTTTGCACGGCCGGTGACAATGTTCAACTATGTCTTTTAAAAACCACCTCATGATTTTCCAATCCCTTAGAATCAAGGGAACTGATAAGTAAAAGTCCACGCAAATTTATGGCCGGCATTGAACTAAAATATGCAATACTTCAGATTTAACTAAGACGTGCGACATAATCACACAGATTACACTGTAGCTTGTGATACGCAAAGATCTGTAAGGAATCACTTACTACTACCACTACCTCTTCCCTTTAACCTTTGACCCCTAGGAGTGACTAACATCTATTTTCTCCCCACAATATCAGCCCTGAGTCACACATTAAGGTCACGAGAATAAAGGAAATGATCACCAACAAAAGAAGCACATGGTTACTAAACAAATTCTCCAGGACAGCACCTAGGGAAATGTCTAGAGAACAGTATGGAGAATATGCATACTGATGTTAGTATGTTAGGGGTTAAGTACAGGTTTTTTTTTCCTCTCAGAAGCTGCCTTTTTTCCACCTTCTCCCTAATTTCTCAGGCATTTCGTTTTTCTTTCCCTTCCATCCGGTTTGCGCTCTGTGTTTGACAACCAGTCTCTCCTCCCATTGCTTTCCATTGAATGTTCTCTAGCTACAAGAGGAATCTTTCTTTTGCAGATCCTACAGGTACAAGAAGAAATCAAATAACGCGTCAACGCAATTCTCTTACCGCCCGGAATTTACACAGCTCTCCAAAGCCTTGCGTTATCTTATCTGAATCAGACTACGCCATCTTATATCGACTCTTTAATCCCGAAGTGACTGGAATCTAATCTCTCCTTACAGTATCATTGCTAAATCAGTCATGATAGTATGAGAATAAAAGAGATGATTACCCACTAAGGAAGCTCTGGTTTGCTTAGCAATTTCTCCAAGTCAGTACCACAAGACATAATGAGAACAGCGATACTATGCTGAAGTCGAGAATCACCTTGTTACGGCGGAATTTTTAAGCCTTCAAGCTAAGAAAAGAATCCAGTGAAGGATCCTGCTCTCGCTGGATACTTAATTGCAAGACATTTAAAATAAAGCATGAACTTTATAAACTTTCTCCGCTAAAACATGTGCAGTCAACAATACAGTTATCGTGTCACGTCAATAGTCACGCAAGCGTGACACATGACGTTACAAGTGAATTTATTACATCCCTGCATCTTGTCAAGTCCTTACACCAGCTGAGGTTTTCCTATTTAAATTTCCTTCTGGAATTCGAATCAACTTTCAAAACTTCCTTTCCGTATTTTTTTTCAATCTCTACACGGTATTTTAACGTTCTGGTAACGTCGAAAAAGAAAACTTGTCCGCGCACCGTCTCTCAAATTTGGTTATTTGATGGTGGTTTTAAGGAGAAAATTGCAGTTCCTCATCGCATCTATCACGGAAGCAACTCGTCAAGTTATTATCATAGTTCGCCAGAACCCGTGTATTCTCCACCCAGGAGAATACACGGTAGGCACTCTAAAGGCAAAGAACCTTACCCCCCCCTCCCCCCACCCCTTACCCGAAAAAAAAAAACCACCATGACCGGGAAATGGTCGAACCCAGACCTCTTGATCCCGAGACTTGCAAGGTGGTCGTAACCTGCGCCATTATTCGCGACACTGAACTCGCCTCTTCAGCCATGACCAGCGTTATGAGAAGAAAAAATTATTTACGACGAAGAATGCTACAATACGGTACAATTATTGAAAGGGGTTTAAAAAAAACCTAAAGAAATACTTTAATGTGGAAGTTAGCAGTTGTAAGCCTGGACATGACTAAACTTTCTCTCCAACTTTCTATCACAAAGGCTGGTCTTCGAATGTTCGGAAAAGAAAAATAAAAGACGATCGAGAATTTCACTCCTTCGCGATCGCTTCAAATTTTGCAAACCGTAATAGAACTTGAAATCGTTACCATTTCTGATAGTTGGAAATGGTAAAAAAAATTGGGTTAATTTGATTTAATTTCTTCGTGTCCAAGACTTTAGCCATGTTCGAATTCAGCATTGCCTCTACATTAAAACAAGAAAACCCTAGAAATGGTTGTTTTTCAGGCCGATAACCCAAAAATCAAACCCGTAAAAACAAATTTAAAGGACCGAGAAAAAAAAAACGGTGACATAAGCGTAGTGTGGATTGCGAAGAACGAAAGTAAAAAACTTAGCGACATTTCTTTCAAGTTGGATACGCAGTAAACCATCCCTAGGAAAGGATTGAGTTACACAAGTGTTACACACTTGGAGATCAGAGAACTTCTACGACGGGTTTTTAAAATTTCTGGTGTTCTCTTCTAATTATAAATATATTGATTTTTCCAATAACTTATGTAACAAAATGCTCACGAGGCAATTTTGCCTTATTCAGGTCCCTTATATCACACCCTCATGATCTGCGCGCGTTTATTTTAGCCGTGTGAACTTCAACTTCCTAGCATTGAACCACATTTCACAAGTCCACGTGTAACAATGAACAACCTTGACCCTGTCAACTACTGCGTCACGAAACACGTGTGACTCCAGCAGCGAATCCTCTGGCTGCGCGTGCGAACAAGATAAGTGTACTATGCCCCTCTCCAGAAGGTCCCCATCTTTCCCGCCAAAAATAAAAAAATCTGATGCAATGTTTTGACGAATACTAGTCCATCAGTCAGTGCTGCTTGAGATGTAAACACGCGAGAATTATAAAGAAGTTTATCGTTCTCCAACACGTGTCAAGCCTCGGATATGTTTAAAATTCCCAATTTATTATATAACTCAGAATGCATGAGAGACAGGCCTATTAACCCATGATTTTCGCGCGCTGATAATAGTGACGTAAGCCGTGAGCATAGCTTAGTAAGGAGCGTGACTTGAAACGTGCGATGGATAAATCACAGCGCGAGAGGTGATCCCTACGTCACGCACATGTGAAATATGTACCGGTATTACTATTCTGGGGAGCACACGCAAATCACGAGACACGTCTTAGCTTCACTTGCGCCTCATTTTTGGCGATCTTCAAAACATGAGGATTTGACCCACGGAGTCTACAATGTTGAAAACGTACTTTAGACTGCCTATGATATCTTCGTCCTTGCAACCCCTACGAACTAAGTTAAAACCTGTGCCCTTAAAAATGTTTGCATTTGGATTTTTTAGATTGAAATTAGGTTTCATCGTTTCAATTACGACTAGGGTTTTCCCAAGTAAGACCTTTAATATGCCCTCCATCAGAGAAGGGAAAGATGCAGGAAGAGAGCCTGCTCAATGCTCATCGTACTGAAAAAATGGTCAAATAGCCGAGGAACCATTATTTATTAAAAATTTAATTTTTAATTCTTGTAACGCCAAATCGAGGTTAAGAAAGTCAGAGATTGTTATTGAGCATATCAATAATAAATAATTCAAAGTATTTACCAAGCCACACGATTCTTTGAAAATTCTATCGCTTCAGTTAAATTATTTCTGTTTATGTTTCTCGTCCCATAAGGTAATGCTACTTTTTCTGTATCTCGAAGACGTCACTCGTATGTTTTTGCATTTCAGTTTCTTGAGGGTCGATAACGTAGCTTGTTAAACGTTTAACCTTGGCATTAACCACTTGCCCGTAGGCACTCTTAAATGAGTTTGGAACTTTCAAAACTTTCTGCTATCTACTTTCCATTTAGGGAGATCGTGCACAAGTTCAACTTAAACTTAAAGTGTCCAAGAAAATTCCAAATTCAGTCCAAATTCAAACAACTGACCAGCAATCAAAATGGATAACATTTTAAGACAGTTGATCCAAATGTGTAAAGGAAACCTCTCATGTAACGACGATACTTGTAAATATGCACTCTTCCAGAAATTTTCAGACTCTATTCAGTAAAGGCAAAGTTTAAGCTTTTTAACAAACAAAGTAATTTACACAAAAGTTCTCCTAAACATCGATTCATTGCTAAAAACGCTAGAGTCGTAGTTTATCAGCAGGGGGCGTTACTTTGGCACTGAAATTCAATTCTCTTAACTAAGTAGGGAATGGATATTAGGCTGTAAACACCACAACTTACCTTGAGTATTTCATCTGGAAATTCTTCTTTGTTCTTCTGAACACACGAAATACAGAATCGCTCAGTGTAGAAAATACTGCATGTCTGATAAGAAATAGAAACAGTTTTCAGTTTTTAAAAATTGTCAGCTTGCAAGCAATTACAAGATACTCCTAAACAGTATTTGGTTACATAAACTCTGAGGGAACCAAACTTGAGTATAAATTCCCAGCGTCTCTTTAAGCAGAGCACAACAAGCCAAGAGCGCTAAAACATGAAGACTGCAAATAAATATAGAGTCCATCTCCTAACTACATGAAACATTCACTGAACTGTGAATCATCAGAGTTCAAAGTCCACCTTCTACAGCAATGCACCAATGTGCATTGCTCTTAACAGCATGCTTATATTGCTTCACTCCATCAATAAGTAAAAAGAATAGTTAGTTAGCTAAGTACAAAAATGCATTCCCTTCAAAGGGATTGAAATTCCCTGCAGGACAAAAGAGAGTGCAGAATAAGCTTATACACAAAGTGGCAGATGCTGCTTAGCATGCTCATTCTACTAATAAATTGTTATCCAGCAGATAAGAATTAACAAAAATTTCTACTCTACCCTTAGGCATTAGCACCTAGGACTGAATCTTTTCCCCTGTATCCCCCCCCCCCCTTACACCCCCTCTCGACTGGGGAACAGGGATACAGGGCTTGAGCTTAAAACTCTCAAGTAAGAGGCCAATATAATGTCCAGCTTACCAGTCGGGGAGGGGGGGGGGGTGTGTTATGGCTAAATCTCCCACTTACCATGACTCCACAACCTTCTACAGTTGACCTTCAATCAACTTTTTCTCATTAGAGAAGGCTGAACTAAAACAATATTGATACAATTTACATTAATGCAAGTTCAAAGAATGGTAGAATTGTACATGTGGAGTAGCTTGAAGCAAACTGCATTTGTAAATACTTTGGCAAATAATTGTTAAAAGTGATGCACAGTTATTTGAGACTGTCCTCTAATATTCACACAAAATTCATCAAATTATACATATTCAGTTTTATTTTGGCTCATTAATAATCATATTTTTTATCAGCCCAGTCCCCACAGTTCCATTTAATTGAGGTTCAACTGTGATCGGGGATGACAATGCAGGGGCCTGGACATAGCTCTATAAATTATGCCCTTCTGAAGCTCTCCACCCTACAAAGCTTTCTTTTATTAACACTTAACCCTTTCACCCCATGATCTCAATAGTAATTCCCATTACTGTCTGCAATACAATTCTTATAATGTTAGTTTGGAGAATTTGGTCTTGGATCAACTAATAATCCCCTGATTGATATTAAACTTTCTTCTCATCACTACTGTGCTTGATTTTGTACTGATGTTGTTAGGAGAAATTCTGTCCTGGTCACTCATGGGAGTGAAAGAGGATGAAGCCCTCCCCCCTTCCCTCCACGTCTGAGGGGATAGGGAAACAGGGACTTGGGACAGGAAAGCCTGCATAGAGAAAAGATGGGAAGGAAAAAAAGGTTGAAATTATGCAGAGTCAAACAATATCATTGAAACATGCGCATATACCTGTGAAATGCAAATGTGTCTTGTACACAAGCAGCACCGTCCACCTAATGTTAAATGCCCAGCATTTGGTGAGAAAGGATCTCGAATAACAAATGCATCTTCAAGAAGTCTATCATAAAACAGAGGTGAAGAAAGTTATTGTTATCAAAGGAAAAGAATGCCACTTTCTATCTGTAGCCTTAATCACTATGTCGGCTGATAGTCATTCAACATGCTGATAGTCAGGAAAATCAGCTTGAAAGCTCTTGGGGTTTCCCTGAGGGGTTTTTGAAGCTTCGAATTGATTGGCGCGTAAGGGAGCGCGCAAATTGCGTCGTGACACGCGGAAATAACGTTCGGCAACAAAAAAATAAAAAACCACGGACCAAAAAATAATATACGTACACCACTGATTTGGAGAAAGGCGGCTTTTTCCCAAAATATTCATAATTACATTCAAAACCACATGATGCGCACGTAAACGTTAGTTTTTCAGCAGTACTTTCACTCGTGTCGGCCGCCATGTTGATGTTCCATTCTGCTCTAAAGTTAAGCCCGCACCTCTTAGAGCCAGCTGCAAAATTGGTTCCTATTGATACTATATGAAAAATACATGAAATGTCTAGTTGGTTCAAAACGTAAAATGGCGGACGATCATCAAAAAGTAACCCAATTTAGACCGTGTATCGATCTACACGATGGAAAAGTTAAACAGGTTTGTTTCCAGGAACAGTGCATTTTGATTTAACTAGAAATAAATTTCTCACCATTCTTGGGTTCTAGTCAGATTGTCGGCGGCACTTTGACAGACAACGAGGGGCATCTCCAAACGAATTTTATTGCCAGGTAAATGTTGTAGAAATCTGAGATAGATAAAATTTTGATTTCAATCCAATTCACGTCTTCTGTCACCTGAAATCTATTAAAATCAAGATCGGGATCATATTTTGGTGAGAATGAGATCTGGTGACCAAGATCCAGTATCTCCCAACCATTTCAAACATGAATACATTAACCTTTCACTTCCAAAAGTGATTAACATGTTACATCTCCTTATTATATCCATACATTACTCAGCAAACAGGTGATGAGAATGTACAAACTTATCTGGTAGAAGTTGTTACCTTGATCTAACACCAAATTATCATAATTTATTTACAAGGAAATGTGTAGTGGCCAAAGAGGAGGTTTAACAGTCAGATCTTGTAATTTTATACACTTCCCAATGCCAGTCTCTTGTTACTTTAAGTAAATTACAATTAAGATTTGGATAAAATCTCAGCAGGGATGAAATCTTTTGACCAAAATCTAGAATCTCCTGCCCAGAGCTAGCCCAACTGTTAGGTAGGGCATTAAGGAGAGTTTATATGTAGGTATATTGCCTTCAATGTGTGGAAAGGCAGACTGTTCTGATGTGGCTGAAAAACCCTTGACATAAGATTTTCATAAGAGACAGTTTGTCAGTAGATTTTTTTAGCTTAGACATTTGCATCTGATATTCTACAGTTATAGGCCAGGTTACTTTGCCTCACTGTACCAAAAAGACAACCTTACTGGAGGTCATGTGATCAAACTGGGTCCTGGTAATGATGCTGCTGCAGAGGAAGCCTTGGCAGCCTGGCCTGATGGTCTTCAGATTGGAGGGGGAATAACCATTGATAATGCAATATCATGGCTTGATAAAGGAGCTTCCAAGGTAATGGAAGATTATAGTGAAATAGACAGGTATTCCTTGTGGTGAGAAGACTCACATGAAATCCAGTGGTAGATCTAGGGGAGGGGCCTGGGCCCCCCCTTATTTTGGGTAAATAAAAGAAAAGAATCGCAGAAGAAGAAAAGCCAGCAGGGCAAGCGACAAAAAACAGGGTCCCCCCCCTTAGCTCTAGGTCTGGATCTGCCACCGAAACCAGCTCAGTGGTGGAACAGTACTACTAATATCACAGTGTGTAAGGAAAGCTACTGTTATCCCTGCTACCACAGTAAACTGTTAGTCATATCAGTAAATAATTACTAAATGACTTTTATGTTAAAATTCCAGGTCATTGTCACATCATGGCTGTTTCCTTCTGGTGAATTTTCTATGGAAAGACTCCATCAGTTAAGCAGTTTAATTGGCAAAGAACAACTGGTCATTGATCTAAGTTGTCGTCGTCAAAAGAATTCTTGGTTTGTTGCCATGAACAATTGGCAAACAGTTACCAGTTTAGAAATATCCAAAGGTGAGCTGGGTATTCTCAGTGTACAGTGAGATCAAGTTCATAACTTGTCTGCACCCTTGTTTCCCAAAGGGTCAAAGTTAACAAACAGACTTTCCAACAGTGAATCAAAAGATGCCATTTCTGATATGTCCATAAACTGATATGCATTGCTCGTACATACTAAGATCCTCTTTATGTTTCAATTGATTATCATTTTTAGAAATATTACACAAGATGTCTCAGTTTGCATCAGAGTTTCTTGTACATGCTGCTGATGTAGAGGTAAGAGTTATGTTTGACAATTTTAGCTATCAGTGATTTACATAAAGAATAAAGGAAAGGTTAACAAAAAACTGCCCCCGTTGACCCCTATGAGTGATTAGTATCTTATTTCTCCTTATTTCTCCTACCAACTTAAGAAGCTCTTGATTCTTAAACAAATCCTCCTTGTCAGCACCTCAGGAAATGTAAAGAGAACAGAATGGAGAACTTAAATTTTAATTTTAGGGTGTAGAGGGTTGATAAATAAATATTAAAAATCAGCCATCATTAGCAATGACACAAGAAGCTAATTTTACTTAAAAGTGGAATTTTTACAATTTAATTCCTTATCTCTCTTGAAGGGCCTTTGTAAAGGAATTGATGAAGATCTTGTAAAAGGTACAAATTTTTTTTTGTGTGTAAAAGATGGGGAACTCAAAGTTCATGAATTGCTTAAAAACCTTTAACTTTTCTGCAGTCTGTCATTCTTGCTCATTTCCTTTACTTTTTTTTCTTACAGCTCTTGGTCAGTGGTCTCCAATACCTTGCACTTATGCTGGAGGTGGGAAAGGTTAGAAATTTGAACCTTTTTGAAGGGATTCTTATTGGCAAGGTAGATGCTTAAAAAAGACCGGGCTGAAAGTTTGCAGCAAGCCTTGATCTTTTAGCCACTGAAAAAAAAGCGTTATCCTGAAAGAAATAAAGGTGTATGGAAAAAGGATGGGAGGGAATACCTTCTTCCTATGACTCCCATGATTGGTTGTAGTCTTAAATTTTTATAGTAAAATTTATTGAAATAAAGAGAAGGTTTTGCTATTTGCCTACAGATATTGAAGATCATTTGCATTGGAATTTGTGCACTTGCAACAAAAATTCAAGAATGATTATTCTGTATTGTCCACCTTAAAACCTCTTTAATTGATTTTACCCGTCTATAGACATCAGTGATTTGGAATTGGTGAACAGGCTATCAGGTGGAAAGGTGGACTTAACTTTTGGAAGGTAAATAAGTCATTTATTTTTGCCTCTTAATGAGACCCAATAGCGTCACAATATGCCCAGATTAGGGAAATAATCTGCGATTCAGCTTTCCCTATGAGATTGAATTGAAAGTTGGCTTGTCTGATACCGAGAGGAGAAAATGTTCATTCACTGCATGGAAAATACTTTCCTTGAAGGAGAAGATAGGATTTTAACATTCAGAACAAGATTCATGTTCTCATTGGACTTTAGCTCTTTAACCCTTAATGGAATAAAGGAGTTAATTGCCAAATGAAGCTCTCCTCAGCATAAAGAGAGTGAAATGATTATTCAATGGGTTTCTTTTTCAAAGTACATAGCTGCTTGATGTTGAATCACTCTGTATTTTTTCCTTAACAGTGCTCTGGATTTGTTTGGTGGAAATGGAGTCAGATATGCAGACTGTGTAGAGTGGAATAGGATGTAATTCAAGATAATATGCACATAATATTAGTGATATACACAGTCACATAAAGAAAAGGCTCATAAATAACATTTTCTGCTGTACTGTTAGCTATTCAATAGCACCAAGAGATATCAGCCATTGTATTTTGATCAGTCAGAGGCTGTAGAAAGATGGGCAAGAGTGATCTCTGTAATAAGGGTTCCACCTATTTCATAACAAGTGATTAACCGATTATCAGGGTTTACCATTAAGATGACGAACAAGTGTTATGCCTTGATGGCAGTCATTGCAGCAACAACCAAATACATATTGCCCCAAAATAAGTTATCTATTTAGTGTTTGAATAAAGAGGGTGAGTTTCTAAAGAAGCTGTGGGTATTTCAAACTAATTAGGTTTTATCAACTGAGTTGATAATGTAAACTGGCCACCATGTTAGCCCTTCATCAGAGCAAAATTATTTATTTATGGTGTTTGGCAATCATAAAAGGAACACCAATAATTGCCTTTGAATTCTAAAATGAGAAATAAAACTTGAACTGATTTTCAGTTTTTGATTATGCCAGTTCAAATTGTCATTGGTAACTTAGACATGAATGTACAGTTTGTTAAACACATTGATGATGGCAGTTGACTGTGTTATCAACCATCTCAAAACCGAATTCAACCATGGCTTTCTTCCTCAAAGTTGTAAGCCAGATAACACACCTGTACTTGTTTAAAAATTATTTGCAACTATAAAGGAAGAGAAGTAATGTGTGTTAAAGTCTGTGCATTATAATTTATCTCAACTCTGTCTTCTTATCTCTTCATCAAATTATGTTCCTTCAGGCCTCATGCAATATTTTTGTTTCAAAATTCAGTATCTTCAACCAATTTGAATTTGAATTTAAAAGATAAAGAAGCCAGGCCATTTTTTATTCTTTACAAGTTGAGCTTCCTAACCATACAAGGTGTTTTAATTGAAGAGTTTCAGACTGGACCTATGTAGTTCCCAAGGAAATCTAAGATATCTATCTGGGATTGATAAGAGACACACACACTTGAGCCAACTGCAAAAAAATTTTTCCAAATTATGACAGAACTCTGAAATAAGTGTTTGTAATATTTCTCATTATAATACTGATCATGGTTAGAAACTTTCACTGTATGACTCTGCACCATCATGTCTTGATTCTCCATCGTTACTTGCACCTTCATCTCCCTAAAAACAAAGACAAAGCACTGTGAGAGTATTTAGAACAAAACACAATAACTTGTCTAAGTCTCCAATCTGGAAATCCTTGACCTGGAGTCCAGTCCAGTCCAGCACACTGAGTACTAGGCCACCATGTCATCTCTAATCAGAACTCCACAAAATTCCATAAATATTTTTGGTGTTTTTGGTTTCCTGAGTGTGACAGTAATTGAATCATGAAAGTGAACTTACATTGTCTTTGTCAGCATCATCATTGTCATCATCATCCTCTTCCATTTCTTCACCTTCCTCCTCATCCTCCTCCTCTTCTGTGGGTTCTTCTCCCACAGACTGCTGCGACATGATCTCTTGCCCATGTATGTCTCTGTTCTTGAGCGTCCCGACCCAGAAAGCCTCATGGCATTTGTTTAGTGTAAGCATTGCCTGCAATCCAAGAAAAACAATGCAGAAGCTAGAGTCAGTCATTCATAGAACTGTGAGTATTTGACTTTATACATTCACCTCTTTACACAATGTTCAACATTCTGTAAATCTCAGACCTAGAGCCCCATTACAGGCAGATTTATAACCCTAATTCTTCCAGAAAAAGCCACGAGTGTTATGCTACAACTCTTGGTAGGAATGCTGCCTTATGCAGGCTACCTCCTGGCATTTCGTTGGGTTTCCCTGACAGATTGCTGGCACCCATTTATACTCCTGGGTGGAGAGACACACTGTGAGAGATAAGTTTCTTACTACAGGAACACATGATCCACTTAGGGTTCAAATGCAGAATGTATTGACTGAAAAAAGGATGCTGAAAATGACTGCCAGAAATGGAAGGTTCCCACCTAATGTTGAAGAGTTAGAACTTTGTAGTTTTAAATCTTAACAAACTTAAATATATGCACCTTGACTCTAAAGACAAATGTCTCCAGACACTTCTTGACTGCTGGGACATGATTCGTGAGGGAGAGATCTTTTGTTACCTGAAATAAAAAGAAACAGTATCATCAGATAAGGTGTCAGAAACTGTATACAATAATTTTGTTGTTATTGCATGACACGAAGAGACTGGAAACACATGAATAAGGTACCAGAAACCTGTGATTATGATCTTTGCTTTATTAGTGAAAACAATGGTCTTACATGCTCAGCTCATTAGTTGACCTGCAGACATAAATGCTGAATTTCTAGATTATTAAGAAGGTGATTTCAAGGGAAACGTGTGGGTCCGTTCTTGACAATGCTGTATCTTGCTCTCCTTTTGAAGACCTCACCAGTTAAATTTATCACCTGTAGTACCTCTTATTACTGCCTAAACTCGCTTGGAAATGTTGAAAATTCAACAGGTAAAAAAAATTGCACTACAGGTTTGAAAAGTTATTTTACTTGTCTGGCTTAAAATATGGGAGAACGCTCCATAAAGCACATGTTTAGGATAAACTGACCTTGCTGTGTCCACAAATGTGTTGAAGAGATCTTGTGCTCTGTTGCAAGTTTTTCAACATTCCATTAATATCATCCTTTTGGGAAGAAATATTTAAGGTAAGAAACTTAAAAGAAATGTCATTTTTGTCACAAAAAACTTAGCAGTAACTTCTCACTATTTTCCAGAAATTTCTTAGCACCTATTGTACTAGGATCTATTCACACTGCTTTTAATTACTGTTTTCTTTCCAGTTTTAATCAAACTTTTGAGGGCACACAACAAAATAAAGTAAATGTTTAAATTGATTTCAGATTAAGACTGTGTTCCACTACTACTTAGTAATACATAAAATGAAAGGGCAGGGTTTTGAGAGGGGGTTCAATTTGTTGATACACACTAACCTTGTGTGTCCTGAACATTAAATCCAGTACTGGCATTCCTAACTTAAGGAATGTATCCAAAAATAAACGTCCAAACTACAAAAGAAGTGAAATGAAGATCAAACTTTTAAGTTATTTTGGATGATGTAGTCCTCAGGTAGTTCGTGCATTGGACTCCAGTTATAAACGTTTGAGCTCAAGCCCTGATCATGTGACTGTGTTGTGTTTTTTTAACACCACACCCTACCCCCACAAAGTAATTTGGTTTTAACAACTGAGTTGATAATATTCTAGTTTAAAAAAACCAAATTGTCTTGTTATACTCACCCACTCATGCAGCACCACCATTTTTTTAAAAGAAACTGATCTCCTCTACCTACACAAAGCCTACCTGCCTACTGTGGCAACCTTTCAAGGAAATGTGATGACTCACTGACTGCTTCCCCCCCCCCCCCCCCCCATGGACAACTGTGCTGTTAAAGTGGAGAGGAAATACTCATACATGTCATGTAGTTGTTCCATGCTCATGTAACAAGTACATGTATGTGCTGTAACAAAAGAGGGCCAAAAAGCCAACGAGGAATTACCTTGAACAGCACATATCTAGTTAGCACCTATCTAGTTAAAGTACAGCAAGTAGAACTCTACATTACAGGTAGCTATATATTTCATAGTGCATAATGATGAGTCCTAAATACTAAACTTCATTTACCCTTTTGAAAGAAGAGGGTGTAAAAACAGTGCAACAAGCTGAGATGTTTAACAAAAATTATTAAAATAACTTCAGGAAAAATTTTAAAACATTGTACCTTCAAAGATGCTCCAATCATAGACCTTTGATCAAAAGCCTGACAAACATCAGGAAAAAAAATTACATCATAACTCAGAATTGCATTCATGGCATCAGAAAGTGTTTCACTAATGTGTTTTAACCCTTTAACTCCCAAAATCTGATTGTTAACTAGGAGAATTAGATGTTAGATCACGATATTACTTTCTACTTGATAAGTTTGATGATTTTTGAGCTCACTACATGTATTTGCTGAATAATGTATGGATATCAAAGGGAGAAGTAACAAGTTTATCACTTCTGGGAGTTTAAGAGTTAAAAGAGTTATTTAAAGCAGCTTTTTGTCGGAAGTGTTTGCCACACTGAGATACTAAGAAGGGATCAATATCAGTATCTGGGCAACTACCCACCTACCCCTCCCCTAACTCAACAGCAGTCAATTGATAACAAGTTAGGGTTAATGTTGGGTTAGGGGAGGGGTAGGCAGGCAGTTGCCCAGATACTGATATTAATCCCTAAGAAGATATTAGGCTCATTTTGGGGGTAGTTGGTTGCTTTTCAACAACTGTAAATTATCCACAGACAGAATCTTGTGGTTTCCAATTCATGTATTTAAATGGCTCTCCTGGTTTTGATTTTCACCTGGTACTGAGAATGTTCCAGTATCTATTTATTTAACTTTCTTACAGCAGCAAAATAATCTGTAATCAATATCTGTAGCTCACCTTCACCAGATTTATAAGAATGTGAAAAAGTCGAACAGAAATGTTCAGTTTCACCAGCCTCTCATTGTGACACTACAGGGACAAAACAGACAAATGTTCCTTTTAAGGCCCACTCATTATTGACAATTAGAGGATGCAGGGCATAACAAATTATCAAAATAATAAAACATGTACCTTAAATGTTACAACCAATAAGATTTAGCCCAATACCTTTTACAAAATAATTTTTACTACAGTAGTCATCCAACCACCTCCATGGACAAACACAGCCTACTTTAGATACACCGGAATCTAGCTCAAAGGCAAAATTAAGAGGTTAAAAAGAGGAAATAAGCAAGCCTCTTCAATTCCACTTTGAATAATTTGTTTGTCACTTGCTTTTTGTAATTAAAGGGGTATTCTGATAAAAAGAGCAGTGAATTGCTCAAATAAAACATGAGAGGAAAAAACAACAACTACAACAACAAAACAATACAACACAAAACAAATGTAGCTGAACACTCACAAATTAACCTTCAAATTTAGAAGAAATTACAGTTACTATATATAGTATATACCTCTGGAGAGTCTGTTTTTTTGAGTGGCACTGAATGAGTTTGCTTGAGGTTTCCTATTAACTCTTCCATCATTGCACGGTAGTAACAAGGCAATGATGATCTGGCCAAGTATAATGGATAGAAAAAAAAGTATGAGCAAGTGAGATCTAGAGTACTCAGTCATTTACAGGTACACATTTCAACTGAGAAGTTCCAAAAACTTTGAACACTGGTAATAAACATACATTTGGAATGCTATCATGTAAAGAAGAACAGACCAATCTGGTACAATCTTAAATGAATGCAACAACATTTACTAGCTTGGGGTTCTGTAGTTTGATTGTATATCCTTATTGCAAAATAGCATTGGTTGTAGCGCAAGTAATATTCTGAACCTACCTCAGGTGTTAATGGTTTTTCCTGAATTTCAAAGTAATAAAAGCTGAGTTTTTTGTTTGTCTCACGATGTAGTCACGTGTGATGTAGATCGCTATGTTTTCAACTGCATACTGCTAGTCTTCTTCAGGCAAGAAAGTAATACTAAGATCAAGTTGCAGAGGAAGTTACAATTTGGACATACTGGTAACCTCTCTGAATATCATATCTGACCAACTGCACACCTACCCCTCCCCTAACCCAAGAACTGTTATCTGAAAACAAGTCAGGGTTAAAGTTGGGTGGAGGGAGGGGGGGGGGATAGGTGTGCAGTTGGTCAGATATTGGTGTTGTGGTTCAATTTTATCCTTAGTTCAAATTCTATAATTATCTTTTGTTTTTGCCTATCATAATGTATGATAATGAATTTGAAACAAAGGATAATAAAATTTGAACCAAGGATAAAATTGAACCACAACATTGACATTGATCCAAGCCTTCAAGCCATTGTTTAGGTTAATCACCTTGTAAGAGTTTGATATGTGGCGGAGGCTGCATTTTTGTCGTCACTCTCAATGAGTTCTGTTACTGCTCCACCTGCAATTTCCTCTAATGTGGCAAGGGTGTCCTCAGCGCAAGATAGATGAAACCTAAAGAGCATTTAACAGTGTTCACCTTTTCAGGCTGTGACCAGTAAAATTTACCACCTGTACTACCCTATATTACTGCCTAAATTCACATGGAATTCTGGAAACAGAGGTGAAAAGGATTGCTCTACTAGCTTGAAATTGTCTTTCAACCTGTCATGTTTAAATAAGGTAGAACATTGCCTTTTATTATACACTGAAAAATTTGTGATCTCATGCAGTTTTAAAATAGTTGGGTCATTACATTGTGTTCTTGGGCAAAACACCATACTTTCACAGCTCCTCCCTTCACCCAGGAATTTAAATGGGTACTGGAAAATTGTCAGTAAGAGCTGACATAATGTTGGGGGGGGGGGAAGAGAAAGAGAAAAATCTGTGATGGGGGGGGGGAGATTAATAATATTCTTCATGCTGCAGAAACTGGCTGGATGGGCCACTTGGCTTGAGTGCAGACCTTACCTACCTACCCTTACATAATATACTTTCTCATAGATATCTCCCTCCCCCCCAGGATATCCTCCCCTTACCTTAGTAAGAACTGCAGGGCCTCATTATATTTTGCACCACTCTCCCTTTCCCCATCAGGTCTAAACCACTCACGCTTGAGGAAATTACCGGTTAATTCAGCTACAGAAGAGAAAAACATGTACTTCAATGTTCACAAGATATTATGGAAATACTGTTGGAACTGAGTTAATTTGTAATTTTTGGCTGTATTAACTAACGCAAAAGGAAAATTGTTATCACGTAGCCAATCAAAAAGAGCTAGGTACTGAGTCTTTGAGAAAGAGAAAAATGAACTGCATCCATCTCTAAGAAATAAACATGTCATGCTTTAACCCTTCAACTTTAACTTTAATTCCAATCAGTGACCAAAACAGAATTTCTCCTTACAATATCAATACAATATCAAGCAGATAAGTGATGGGAATAATGTTTCAATAAGGGGATAACCAGTTGATCCAATACCAAATTCTCCACACTAATATCATAAGAATTGTATGACCAACAGTAAGGAGAATTACTGATCTTGAGAGTGAGAGGGTTAACCTTTTGACCTCTAAGAATGACCAGCATCTAATTTCTCCTTACAATATCACCCCTGAATCAAACATTAAGGTCACAAGAAGAAAGAGAATGATCACCACCTTAACCCTTTCACTCCCAAGATCTAATTAGTAATTCTCCTTACTATCTGCCATACAATTCTTATGATGTTAGTTCAGAGAATTTGGTATTGGATCAACTAATAATCCCATGATTGATATTCTTCTCTATTCTCATCACCTTGATATTGTATTGATATTGTAAGGAGAAATTCTGTCTTGGTCACTTGTGGGAGTGAAAGGGTTAAAAACACTTGATTGTTTAACAAATGACAATAAGTTTACTAAAAAACCTCCAAAAAATTGAATTTGTTTACAATGTACACTTCTCTGCCATTCAAATGTCTCAAAATAAAAGTTTCATTACCTAGAGAAATGCTCATGCCATTGTCACCATCTCTTCCCTTCTCACACAAAACTACTAACAGTTTGGTAAGGCTAACAGCTGTTGCAATGTTTGGAATACTGCTTTGGAACTGCTCAAGATAGTGGAAGCTTTGTCTGCAAGTAAAAATGAAGTAATATGACGCAAACAGAAACAAGAACCAACAAACTTTTCAACTGAAAACCAAAACATGTATTTACAAAGGAGCTTACTCAAGAAGTGCATGAAATCCTGGCTGTGTCTTGCTGGAGAGCTTAGTTCTTGAGGAGAGCACAAAGAGAGCTTTTTTGAAAAGGTTTTGCTGTTCGCTCGTCACAAAACCGCTCCTGAAAAGTATGTTAAAAAACTTTCGAAATTATTTTTTCAGTCTTTACTCTAGTTCTACAGCTGTATACAATGATATTAAAGCCCTAGGACTTGTTTATTCCCAGGCAGACATTGCATTAGTATTAAATAAATAGACTTTATAGACATGTCAACATTGAAGTTCCCAACATTTGTGGACACATAATCCATTAATTATAACATTTAAGTTTTCTAGAGTTAGCAAGACAATCTCATTTTTTTTGTGATACAAACCATGCAAAGAGAGTCTGCAGACAGTTGAAAAGCAAGTGATAACATGAAGCCATCACTTGTGCCTCAGCAGTGTTGTGACCTGGACCATCCACCAGGCCATCATTTTGGGCAACTAAAGCCTGTAATTGAAAGTAACAACAACAAAAAATTAAACAACAAAATAGGGATCTAATGAACATTTGGACCATGAGCTAGATATTTTGTTTCTAGGAATGACAGGCAAATTTTAGACAGAGGTATCAAAAAAACTTTTCTAAACAGCAGAATGCAGGAAATTACATTTCCAAGCTTCTAGATTTCAAATTTTTTTTTTCTGAAGATGGAAAGTTATGAGGTTCAATTCCTTGTGGGGGACACAAATGTTTTCTTTGTTCCACATCCATCCCCAGCATGCTAAAGACAGCTAGTCAGAATGTCAAAACAATTACCTGAAAGAAGCCACTGGTGGCTTCTAAATGCTCGCATAAGACTGGCAGCAGCTCTACAACGTATTTGGCCACTTCTTTTGCAGGATATCTGGACAAGTTAGAGAAACCCACCAGTTTATCTTGACGAACCTTTAAGATATAACAAGATGTCGTTCACCACAGATTAAGGAATGGCTTAAAGCAGATCTCAATTAAGTTAAATTAATGCTTACAGTTCTTCCCTTTTTAAGAATCCCACACAGGTTTTTAAAGAGCACAGTTTACCATATTTACAAAGACTTAAGGCCTGGTTATCATTTACATTGAGAGTAACAGTGAGGGTTAACTTTTTTATCATGGTCAAGGTAGGCTCTCTTTCAAGGCTGGTTTTCATATGTTGCAAAAATCCCAGACAACCAGCTATTTCACTATTTCACAACTGTTCCAGATTTGCCAATTTACCTGAAGTACTAGTCCACCCAATGTTTTTCTTGGTGAATTAGAGACACCATTCTATTTGGGACTTGGAGGTACTGGAACCAAGCAATTAGAGGAATGATTACCACTAAGCAGACTCTTTTATCTCTTACCTTGAGAAAGCTCCTCCTTGAAGAAGCAGAAGCTGAAAGTGAATACTGAAGTTTTCTGGAAAGGTCCTCCAACAGAAACTCAAGCTGGGGAGCCTGAAGTTGCACTATAGTAGTCTCCTGTGCACAAACAACATGTTTTTGACTCAGGTGAATTATACAGATTTAAAAGAACATTTACCAATTGAAAGTGCCTCAAAATATTGTGACAAAAGTACCTAAGCAATAGTTGATTCTGTGCCAATAGACAAAAGACTAACTCTTTGTTTGTCTATCATTTTGGCCTTGTGCAAGGGAAGAAAACTTGTTTAAGGTTTTTACTTAACAAACTCAAAAAATTCCACAACTTAGCATGCCCTTTTCAAGAGTTTTTGATATTTTCCATCATCCATCATTAACCTGTTCATTTCAAAACCATCTGACCCAAAATAATCATTACATCATAGTATTTCTTGCTTTGTTGCTCACAGAAAAAAATCAATTGAAGAGATTTCCGTGACTTTCCATGAAGCACAATTGAAGTGCATGGGTTTCTGGGTCTGGAAAATAATTTTGCTAAATTCCATGTTTTTCTGGATTTCCATGACCAACTAGAACTCTGTTATCAATCAATAAAGATCAGTTTTCAAACATGACTCCAAAGTGACTTTTCAACTTCTTATGACTTGCAATTTACAGCTATCTACAAACCTCTGTATTCATTTCAGAATCCAAAACTGCACGAGAGACCAGTCCACATTTCAAAATACTAAATGTCTTGAGATCTAACTCTCTATGAAAAATAATTTAAAAAAATTAAAGGAGAGATGAGAACCATGGACAAAATCTACTGGTAATGAAAAGTATAATTATTTAGTTACTAAGCTACATCTTGCAAATTGTGCATAGTTTTATTACACTGTGCCACAGTTTTACATAGCCACTTTTCATATGCCCAAGCACTGTAACCAAAAAATGTTTCAGTCATTCATTGAACTAGGAAATGAAAACATAAAAAATGGGTTGGTTCTTTATCATGCTGAGATCTGTTGGTAAAATTAAAGCCTTTAGTCTGCATTCAGCCAATAGATTAAAGTATAAAATACCAGATTTTACCTGAGAAATGCTTGATACTGTGACATAGATATGGTCGCTGGCTTTTCCTTTTCCTTGTCCTTTTCTTTTGCATCTTTGGAGCTTTCTTTTTGTGTTTCACTTTCTTTGTCATTGACATTTTCTTTTTCAAGATCTTTTATCTGCAACCAAAGTCAACCAACATAATATCATGTAAAACTCTAAAAGACCTATAGCAGTTGTATGTTGAACATAAACACAGAAAGACAGAGTATTTTGGAAGATTTTCCAAGGATTTCCTTTACTTTGGAATCAATAAAAATGCTTACAAGGGCGCTTTTCAAGTGAGTGTCAAAACACCAAAACCGACATGCTCACAATGTCCAGTCACAAGAAAGCAAAATACTTAAACAAGCCAATGAGAATCTAAACTAACTAAGTATAGGAAAAATGCTGGTGATCAAGTTGCGATTGGTTTTAGTTTTGCATCTGATTGGTTAACAGAATGGACCAATCACAGAGTGAAGTAAAGCAAAACCAAAGCAATCTCAGATTACAATCAACACTCAATTCAAAATTTCTTTAACCCTTTAACTCCCAGATCAAATTTGTAATTCTCCTTACTGTCAACCATACAATTCTTATAATGTTAGTTCAGAGAATTTAGTTTTGGATCAACTAATTATCCTCAAATTGATATTTTTCTTTATTCTCATCACTTATCTGGTTGATATTGTATTAATATTGTAAGGAGAAATTCTGTCTTGGTCACTTATGGGATTTAAAGGGTTAAGAGATATATTCAAATGCATACATGGGCATTGCTGCTACCATTGATTCCATATGAAATTCTTTACCTTTTCTATAGAATCATCTGGTTTTTCAGTGCTTGATCTGGAAACAAGAAAAAAAACAAATAAACGTGCTAGTTAGCCATGCATGTCATTTATGTTTTGATCCTGTCAATCCATCGGAAAGTATAAATAACAATCATAATAATAACAATTCATTCACTCCTTATCATAGTTGCTGACAGAGAAATAACTGTGAGTTCATGTGCATTTAAAAAGAAAAACTAAATTTTCTGTGGGGAATTAATGTGGATGTCTAGCCTAGCAGCAGAGGAAAGTTTCAATTTTGTTAGCATTAAGGACCTAAAGAAAAATTATGGAATTCAAGAAAGGCAATGACATTATACATGTACAACCTAGCTACTGAACTAAACTGAATCCCAGCCAAACTCTAATGCTGAATTTTCCTGGTTCTTGTAAAAAGGCTGCAATGTCTGGATGCAAAACAAAAAGTAAAGTAGGGTGGTATTGCTTACCTTTTACTAGTCTTCTTCCCTTTCTTAGCCTTGGACTTGTTCCCATTTGAACGAGGACTTGTCACCAATGAGTCTTCAAAGTCAAACGTAGCCAGTGGAGGCTTGAAGGAAGGTGTGGCTGAAAAATTAATTCAACAGATATAAAATCAATAACTTATTCAACCTTTGAGCATAACAAATGACAAGAGAAATTTCAATCAAACCTGCAAGACACTTTTCTAAAACAGCACACAATGCTGTTATGCCTTGAATCCTTGCAATGCTTTTTCCTCTCAATTCAGGGCTTTCCTGAGATGCAAATGCATTCACAACCTACAATGTGAAAGGTTTCAGTGATTATTCATTACCAATCAAATGGCTGTTACAATGACACAAGACTACAACTCATGCTTTAAAAAATGCAGCTAATACAGTACTCTACTCAAAAAAGACTCTTATTGGTCAATCACATCAACCAGATATGAAAGGAAGAAAGAACCTTTGTTATTCAAGTTAAGCAGCAAGTTTCCTTGGGAAAGATTGTGAAAATTACCATTTTAACCTTACTGGAGAAGCAAATAAGTTCTCAGCCATTAGGATATCATACTAAGTAGAGCAATATTGAGGTGCAAAATTATACATTAAGTACCCCACCAGGAAGAGCACTTATTTGAGTAAAAACAGTAATTGTTTAATGGTGAAGATAATAATAATACAATAGGGTTTCTGGAGTACACTTCTCCTTGAACTGACCTAAAAAAAAACCTTTAAAATGACCAGCATCTAATTTCTCCTTACAGTTTTACTACTGTATCATTCATTAAATTCATGAGAATTTAGGAAATAACTACCCACCTTGGAAGCTTTGATTGTTAAACAAATTCTCCTTGTCAGTACCAAAGGAAATGTATAAAGAAGAATGTTGAGAATTTGGATACTGATGTCATGTGGTAAAGGACTACATAGCTATACAAGGTACCACTGGTCAGTCTTTATATGATAGCCAGCTGACAAATGCAGCAACACAACAGTATTAACCCTTTACACCATAACATCAGTATACATATTCTCCATACTGCTCTCTATAAATGTTGCAAGGAGCTGACAAGGAGAATTTGTTCAACAATCAAGAACTTCTTTAGTTGGTGATCATTTCCTTTATTCTCATGACTTAATGTGTGATTCAGGGGTGATATTGTAAGGAGAAATTAGATGCTGATCACTCTGGGAGGTAAAGGCTTAACTCAACTCCCAAGATCTGATTGATACTTCTCCCTTCTAGCTGTTTGACATTTCCTTTCAAATTGGTTAGGAGAATTTGGAGTTACATCAAGATAGCAACTTTTACCTGTCTGATAAGTTTGAGTATTCTCATTACTTGTTTGGTGGATAATGTAAGGATATTATAGAGAGAAGTTACTTGTTAATCACTTTGGGGAGTTGGAGGGTTAAACACATTTTCTGTAGTAAAAGGGTCATTCTTTTATCAAAAACATGCATACCTCTCTGAACCAGTTTACAGTGTGGAACAAAGTTCCACAAATGACTTCTCGATCTGCTTGGTCCAAAGAGGTTATTTCTTTGATCATCTCTTCTTTAAAACTAACAAGTGGACACCCTAAAAATAAAAAAGAGATCAAGCAAACATATTCTAAAACATTTGCCAATTCAATTTTAGCCATCCCCTGATTAAAGAATGCAGCTACACATTTAAACTACTGTCAGTCATAACAACTTTGGCTGATGTTGGTTTTGACTGAATTTTTGTTCTAAGAAGGTAATTGCATCAGATCTTTGAACTCTACTGGAAAAACCATTTCAAACAAGATTCTTGGAACAACTTTCTGAGGATTTTTCCCCAAGTCTTAAGCAAAATTAAAGAAATAATGAATTATTAAGGATTGTTTTAAGATTCTGCCATAGCTGTGAAGATCAAATGAAAAAAATGCATTTGGTTCTGAGTTGTGTGATGTGTTACATTCCAAAATCACACATATTGTAGTTTACCTAAAAGAGCATCAATTCCTTCAAGATCTCCCTTGTGTTGACTTTCTTCACAGACCCGCAGAAGGCGGAAATGGGGTGCAAGGCATATGAGTGAGGCTGGTCCACTATTTAAAAGAGAAAATGTTCAACCTCAACATCAAAAGTGCAAACATCCAAGTTGTTATTAGTTGAAGGTCTTGGTACCTCAGTTAACAAAGTTAATAACAAATTTTGGCATAAATAGAATCCAAGAGATGGTAAGTTTTGAGCTCAGTTTAAAGAAATGGGGAAAGATGTTTTTTGTTTGTTGCGATTGTGTGTGGAACAAAGAAAAAATAATTTGGAGACTCAGAATTTTTCTTTATCCAATGCTCATAATAGATGAAAAACATCTTTATTTCTTTACCGAGCTCAAAACTTACCATTTCTCTTATTCAATTTACAAACATGATGCTATGGACATTGCTGATTCCAGCAGTTTGCAGGACATGTGTCATATGAACTTTGTAATAGACCTTGCTCACCACAGTGTCTCTGTGGTTGAGTGGTAGAGCATCAGAGCACAGAATCCAAAGATATGAGGTTTGATTCCTCTTAGGGACTCAGAATTTTTTCTATGTTCCACACTTGTGACAGACAAAAACATCTTTCTCTAAACTTTAACATACATGTAAGTTCCTTTTCTCTCACCTTCTCCATGATATTTTACAAGTAGTCCTGAGGAAATGGCTGCCCCAAGATAGGGGCTAATAAAATTGGGGAAAGCACCCTACTAAAAACTTAATGACCTAACCAATCCTTTCAATTGTAATCGTATATTTTCTTTCTTTCTTTCCCTCACCTGTCAATTTTGTCCTTGCTTTTTGCACCATTTCTGGAAGCTAAAAGTAATGGCAGCATATTGACAGCAATGCTGCCTTCCTCTGCCTCATCCAAGGCATATGATAATTCCATGGGAACACCAAGACTATAAAAACACACATGAAAAAAAATCTATGTTAATAGTTATAGCTTCATTTATCTAAAGGGGAGGGGGGGGGGTCAGTTTCTAAAGAAGCTGAGGTGGTGCACCATTGGGGGGGGGGGGGGGTGAAGGGGAATTACAAGATAATAAGGTTTATCAACTGAGTTGACAAATACATGACCCCTGTGAATAGTTTAAAAAATGTTTTGAGTACCACCGCTTCATCAAAAGGATGCTCTGATGCAATGCAAACACTAAAAATGTAAGCTTAAGAAAACCTTTTTAATACATCACTGGCAGTGCTCACGGGGAATATGAAGCAAATCCTGTGTTCTGATTGGCTACCTCATTTTGCTTGCTTGAGATTGCCCACTTTGTTCCCGTGCATGAAAAATGTTGCATGGAGCAGACTCACAATGGTTGTAACTTTTGGACAATGTTGGCAATGGAGTTGCAAAAAGCAGCAGAAGACAATCAAAACAAAAACATAAACAACTCGATCTCCTGGTTTTATAGTGTTACAAACACAATTGCCTTTCTTTCGTGGTTCTCCAATTAAACAAGTCATTCTTGATTCTTGATAAAGAGAAATCTTTTTGCTATAAAATTTATCTTTTATTGACCAAGCTTGTTTAGTCATGATTGCTGGATATCAGCCTCATTCTTTTTTGTGTGTTTTTAAAAACCTCAACTTTGTCTCAGTCCATAAAAAGTCACAAAAAAGAATTTGGCCAATATCCAGGCATCTTGACCTCACCTTTGGTTAATAATGCATATCTACCATGGCCAATTAACATTATCAACTGATAAGAAAACCAAATTATCTTTATTTATTTATTTTTTTAGTATTTTCCATAAATCGATGCAGAAACAAATGGTGTGTTACCTTTCTGTGGGTGGTTCTCTATCCACAAGGAAGTCATCTTGAAAATCAGCCACAACTGTTTCACTTATCCAGGCCTGCAATGAAATAACTACACTTTTTAATAACTTGAACAAAATTGAGTTCCAAAAACCCTAATATCTTTTATCAGAAAAAAGAGCAAAACCTTTGTTTTGAAAATGAGTTTTATTTGCAATACTTAAGCTAATGTTTGAATATAACAGGTGTATCTCTTAGATTAATTTTTAAAACAGAGACTTTGGGCATTATGAAAATAGCCCATTTTATTTTTGAACAAACTACTATTAGCTGCAATAATTCTTTTTTTCTTGTTATTGCTTAATGTACTGTAGCATTATACAAAATTCTTGTTCACTCTTTTAACAATCCCTGACAAGTAACAACACCTCAATTTTTGGATCAATGCCTCCAACTTGAATAATTCTTGCCAGCTCGTCATAAAACAATGCTGCTGCTTCTGGATTCTGATTGGTGCTGTTACGTATCATTTCTAGCATGCTACAAATCTGCAGAGAAATTATCACAGCAAAAGTTTAACATCACTCAAAAGAACTTGCCGTCCTGTTTAAAGCTGAATTGGCGACAAGTCACATGAAGCATGGGTCAGTTTCTAAGAAGAACCAGTGTTTGGGAATGACCTGTCACCACTATCTGTTTAGGCTGTAAGCAGGCTTCAGTGTTTGGGTTTTGTCCTATCATTAGCAACCACGAATAGAAAAAGTTGTTGAAACCTCTGAGAGGAAGTGACTGAAATTACAACCACACAAGTAGAGGTCATCAACAGAGTCACAGTACTCTAGTAATGAATTACAATCAGGTGTTCAAACCATCATTCTCCATCTCAGATAAGTCTCATGAACACCATCCCATCCTTCACCTCTCTGGTTAAACTTACCTGTTTGTAAACTTCATTAGAGAGAGTGGTTCTTGGTTGTGACTGAGTGTCCACTGTTTCTTCAGAACCCTCATCCTCAGATCTGTTTTATAAACAAAAGACAAAAGATCACATTCACAGCATTCTTTTTCATCAACTCTCAACATAATTTTCACTGACAAGCATAACTTTCCCGATCATCAAAGCCAAAAAATTCTACCAATAAATCAAATCTTTGACAAAATTTGAGAAAAATTTGAGACGTCAGTAATACATTTTCAAATTATCAGTTAACTCTGCAAAATGCCTGACCACAGCCAGCGCACATGACATGTACTACAGGTACTACAGTAGTACTACTACTGTCCTATTACACTGTCCAATTACAAGCTTGATACATACACTGTCCCATAAGTGCTCAAATCAGGCTGGTGATAACCAATCACATCCCAAAATTTTAGTATAGTTGCGATTAGAACAGTAACAGGACTTTGTGTCATCTGATTCATAATGGTAAGTTTATAATCATAATTGTGATTAAAAAATCAAACTCCCACTTTTATGATCACTCAATTAATTTGAGATGGAGTCAGACTCCACTGGGTCCTAGGTCCAGCTTGGCTTTCCAAGATAGCATAAGCAGAAAAAGTGACCTCCATATGCAACACAATAAATGAAACCGAAGAGATAAAACACAATAAACTAAGTGGAGACCTCTTCTTTGCCATGCTGCGTACAACCATTATAGCTCCAATGATACCAATTCTCTTGTATCTGAAAGAAAACGAAGAACAATTTTGTGAAAAGGAGTGTAACTGTTGTCCAAGTTAGTTATCAATGGTGGAAGTGACATTTCAGTCATACTGAACACCAGTAACTTTTGCTCTTCGTCCATGAGAAAGGTGTGAAGGTTAATTTGCAAAGGTTATTGGATCAGCAAAGTTTACTGGTTTATTCTTTAAACAAAGTGTACAAATCACAAAAATTAAGACATTCTATCTTACTTGGCAGAATTACTTGACAGCTGTTTCCTGATCACAATATGCATGTCATCCTTGAAAAAAAATCAGTAGATATTAATAATTCTACACTCTGAGAAAGTATGTGCACAAACTAATCAGTCAAATATAAGGTACAAAACAGATCAGAGTTAATTAGTTTGCAGAATTTAGTATCACGTCGAATAGTCAAATAACTTTCTTCTTTAGATAAAGATTACTTGTGTAGTAAGTACCTGAATAAGTCCTCCATCTTGTTGGTTGGCAAAAGCCAGGGTACTTAGCATACTGAATAGCTTTCTAATCTGTGTTACAGTGAGATTGTCC
The DNA here is from genome assembly GCF_964200805.1 of Pocillopora damicornis. NCBI lineage: Eukaryota > Metazoa > Cnidaria > Anthozoa > Scleractinia > Pocilloporidae > Pocillopora > Pocillopora damicornis. The sequence continues at coordinate 23,397,814 of NC_142674.1, forward strand.
AAGTAATCCAACAGACCCTTAAATAAAACATAATTATGTAAATATTGTTATAAAATTCACTAGTGTAGCAAAATCTTTTAGGGTTGAAAACTGGTTTTAATCACTCAAACATAAAGGGAGCACTTACAAGTTGAAACCGCAAAACTAACAACCCCAAAGGAAACAAAAGCCACCAACATATGCACATGCACATGAACTTATCACAATGAACACACTCTGAACAATCTAACAATAATATAGGTTGCATAGTTCCAACAGTATTTAATTACCAAAGAAGGCATAAAACCTTTTCTTCTTTCCAAAGTCAAACCCTTGTTTTCATGCAAACAATTTCCAGTTTTCTGTTAATTTTTTCAATTTAGTCAACATGTTGCTAAGAAAAAGTGTATGTCATCTGCACATATATTTTCTACAGATTTGGAGGAATGAGCTCACTGCTCTCCCAAGTTCATTGAAGTAAAAAAAAAAAAAAGGTTCAGTGTTGTATCAATCACCTCAAAACTGATTACAAGTAAAAGTCCTAAAAGCCTATTGCACTTACCTTAATAAATATAGCAAATGGGGCCATTATATCTGCATGGGATTCAACAAGATCTGAAAGAACATCTAATGATGCATCTGCTTCTGCTGCAAATCCACTGCCTATGTGGGTCACTAATGTCCCTACCACTTCCTACAAGAGGAAACAGAAAGGGAACTATACTGTCAGTAGCAGAAGTATTCTATTCACCAACATTCATAATATATAGATTTAGCCAAGCCTAAAAGCGGAGCTCACATTTTTTTTTCTGTGCATGTCTCAAGGGCAAAACGCATTGCCCTGGCCAGGACTAGAACCCAGGTCATCCAACTCAGAGCCCAGTGCACTGACAACTGGACAAAGCCGTGGCATTGGCATGCCCGCAATACAGTTGACCACGCATGTTAAAAGTAGCACCTTGTACAGTCGTATGGTCGTACAGTTGTACGGTCATACGGTCGTACAACCAAATTTTTTCGGCTTGATGGGTTACTACTATTTTTCATAATTATGGGGCTACGCTCTGCAAGTTCCACTATTAATGCTCAGTTGTAATAGGGTATGGGAAAAATGATTGATCAGCAGGCTAAGCCAAGCTGGGATAGCTTGGCTTAGGAAGTGTTCAAGATACAACCCATGCGATTTTTGGGTGGGAGTGTGGGCAAATTGCAAAAAGAATTTAATTCAGTACCTGCTGACAGTAAAGGTCGAATGAAACAAATGATAATTTGTACATAGAACAGGCATAAGAACAGACAGATGGATCAGGAGACCTCAGTAGAATTTCTGCCAAGGACAACAAGTCAGGGAAATATTCCCTCAGAATCTGAAAAACAAAAAGCAGTCAGAAAAGAGAGTTATTAATTATAGTAATATATCTGAATCATGGTGTAACAAAAGTGCACATACAAAGCCTGGGTTTAGGGAAACTTCTGTTTTCATTGCAAGTTGCCCAATGGGTGAGCAGCTATCTAAGAGGGTATAGGTACCAATCCTCCTCTCAGATTGTACTCTTTGTCTCAGATAAAAAAAAAGGACTCTAACATGCATGATCCCCTATATAAAACATGTGCAAATAACTGCACTTAGCTCACTCTTGGTACAAACAACAATTGCACATCCTCACCTGTGAGTGTGAACTAAATGCTGCACTTAACATTTCTTCAGTAAAATGACCATTCTTAATTTTATTTCTTATCAAGCTTTCCATGGCCTTCTTTCGATTTGCGGTGGAGTGGAGAATAAGCAACACAAACAAGTCCACAACCTGTAAAACAAGAGCGACTAAAACTTATAAATACACAGCTGCACCAGTGCCTGCTAGGGAGGTGTTTGGAAGATACAAAACTGCTGATGATGTAATTAATTGTAGTGGAATCGTGGTTAAACTGAGTGGAGTAGAATATAAAACTCTCTGCAAAATTATACATTTTCATCCATTCAAACGGCTTGCCTGTCTGTTAGAAATTTTTACCCATACGTTCAAATGGCTAAGCAAACTGTTCAAATGGCTAATCAAACCGTTCGAATCATTTATTCACCCATTTGAATGGTTTGCCCATCCGTTCGAAATTTTTACTCATCCATTTGAATGGCTGACCAAACCATTCAAATAATTTATTCATCTGTTCGAACGGTTAGGCAAACCATTCAAACACTTCAAGGACCGTTTGTTAACCGTTCATTAACCCTTCATCATCCGTGTGTTTTTGCCATTTGAATGGTTTTCCATTATTGTCCGTCTAAATTTCTGGAAGGGCTTTTTTTTTCCTTCCTTCCCTTCCTCTTTCTTATCAATGTTATTTCTGATGTTTGCTTCCTTTACAAGCAAATCTTGTTGAGTGAAGAAATGTGGGAACTACAAACTTATCTATGAAGTTGGTGTAGACACTTGCTTTAAATGTGCAAAAGAGACAGATTTTCTGTTCATCTCAACAAGTTTTTCCTGTAATTAGAAATACACAATGTATAATGGGCCACAATTTCTACCCCCATTACTGTTTTTTTTAGTTTAAGCATCAATGGGTACCTAGCTGTATGTAAAGTGCAACTTGGTTTTCTACATTACTAACCTTGTGTTTCACAGGAGAGTTAACAGATTCAATGGCCTGCAATTCAAAACAAGAGGAAAATAATGTAATTACTTATTTCATTGCTACAAAATTACAAAACTAAGTTTCTCATCATGCCACATAAAGATAATTCAAATTTAGTCATCAGCGGTAAATAGTAAAATACACTTGCCTTAATCCAACCCTCTGCAACTGATCTCTGGAAGCGAATTCCTGATCGAATTGCTTCAAGTGTAAAAAGCTCCCCATCACTTGCTGACCTAATTGACAGATATCATTGTTATATATAGTGTAGAAATAAAACATAGGAGCACATAGATATGGAATTTATTTCTCTTTGAGTGTTAAACTCAATATCTCACAAGTGAGCATGGTAAAAAAATAAAATCATTCATCAGTACTGTTTACAGATGTGGTATTCATTGACAAAATACAAATTGTACCCACCCTCCACTTGAAGATAGTCGTTGCTCAGCAGGAGTGGAGCAGGCTGCAGGTTGCAGAGAAGTAGATGTGAAATCCAGGCTTGCACGTAATTCACTAATCACCTATGTGTACAAGACAAAGGCATTGTGGGGACAATCAATGTAAATCATCCAAAGTGGAAAAAGATGAAAAAAAAAAAAAAAAAGAAAGAAAAGGAATCAAGCAAAACTAGAATCTGAGAAAGAACTAAAGGTAGCAACATTTTTTACAGTATTTTTTTAATGCCTCTTTTTTCCCTGTGAGGATTCCTTTAAGCAAAGCATAAAAGTACAAAAACTGCAAAATTTTCAGTCACACTGCAAAATTTTCCCAGTAAATTTACTGCACAACTGTTAGTATACCATACCTCAAACGCATCATTGTCACCAACAGACTGAAGTATAAATTTGACCACAACTGGCAAGTCACTGATTTCTGCAGAGGGTAACATCTGTATCACTGATGCACGCACCTGAAACATCAAGATTATATTACCATAAAAAACAATCAATATGTGAATACCAATAAAAGACTGTTGCATATTTTATGACCAAGCTCAAAGTTCACCACCTTCCTTAGTCATTTATTCACATAGTGCTTTAACAGTGAAATACATGTACACTGTGCAATTTTCTCCAGAAATACAGATGTAAATATATACCTCAGCCAGGAGATCAGAGCGCAGGTTGAGGTTAGACAAAGCATCAAGGATTGGAACTGTAAGTCCTGTGTTCTGACGTAGAAGTTCGCTAAACAAAATAAATACCATACAGTTTACATTTATGTAAAAAATCAAACATTACAAAACAGCTGGTGCACAGTCAATGACAAATAAACAAAACATAAATCAAACCTGATACATTAAACACAGTTTACTGAGATCAAATTTCCATACCAGTTTTGTCATAAACTCTGATTTTGGTAAGTAAAGTTTATTGTTGAGAATTTAATGCTGAATAAGTTCTGTTTTTTTCTAAATAATTTATGAGTGTGAAGTGTTAATCTCTTTGCAAGGCTTCTAGGTGGAGGCTTATTCAGTCTGCGAAACAGGTGTTAATTTCTTATTTATCCATTTTTTTTTTTTTGATTTTCAGGCAAGGAGAGCAAGCACAGCACCAGTGTGAGGTCCATGCAAATGAGAGGTGCAGCCCTATGGCCACCTTGCTCTTGCTTCCAATCACCTGAAATTTATGCCCCCCCCCCCTCTCTACCACAAAAAAGAAAATGAAAAAAAATCATCACCTAAGTTCCCTTGCTACTTCAGTGTGTTCTGCATCATCCAGTACTTCAGGAATACATGTTATAATTTCACGCTGAATTTCCACTGATGTTATTCCTACAATCTCCAGCATCTTCTCAGTCAACTCCTAAATTTCCAACAAAATACATGGAACAGTTAAATTATACCTCAAACTTATGTGGATGTCTGTAACAGGCATATTAACATATTAATTTTGCAAGCACACCAGACTCAAGTGAATTATTTTTAGATCACAGTATAATCAGAGGTACAAGGGACACCTGATGAACAAACAGAAAACAGGGGGGGGGGGGGTTGGGGTGGGGCTGACTAGTGAGGGTGTTACCTTTAATTCAGGCATTCCTTCTAGAGAGAGCGGCAACACTCTTAGAGGCTTTATGTTGAGAAAATCAGGATAATCTCTGACAGAGTGGGCCACTGTGCTAAAAAACCTCATGACTTTTTTGTTTACTGGTAAAGTAAGGAGATCAGTTCCCTAGAATTAACAGTTTTGTACTCTCACCTTACTCTGGATGACACAGTCAAGCCATCTGAACTGGTTAAGTACCAGACGAGGGATGTTGAAATCATCTGTACCATTGCTGTATGAAAAAAAACAAGTGATTAATTAAGGGAGTTCTTGAAAAATAGGTGCAGTGATCTTAACTCCTGAAACTTTTAACCCCTAAACATCTGAGGGTATGCTATGATCTCATTTCTCACTGAGGTATCACCATTGAACCAAACATAAGGCTCACTGATGAGAATTAAAGAAATGATCACAAACTTTAAAGGCCCTCGATCTTTAGTACAATTCTCCTTTTCACTGTCATAGGAAATGTATGAAGAACAGTTTAGGAGAAAATTCATGCTGATATTAGGGTGTAAAGGGTTTATCATATGATTGTTAATCATTAATCATAAAACATTTGATACACAAAAGTTGTGTGTAGCACTGAGAAAATGGTGTTTCATACTTGCAATCATCTTCTGTAAACTCTGGAAGCTTTTCCAGAAGCATACTGGCAATCTTTGGCTACACACAGAAAGAGATGAAAATAACACCGTTTAATGATTGTTAATCACTAGTGCTTTCTCTAAATTTGGCTTACATATTTATAGATAAATTCAGAGCAGTCAGAGAATAAAAATTGTAGTAATTCATACCATTATTTGAATAAGTTCTACCTGCACTGAGGATTACCTGAAGTATATCGATACCCAAGAGCATTCTGATCAAACTCTCCTGGCCCCCAACATGGCTAAAAAAAAGAGAAAAATTGTTTTTTTTGGACTTTTTTCAGTATTCTAGTAGAGGTATTTAAATGATTTTGAGTGTAATTTGGTGTTAATAAGCACAAGTAAATTTTCCAAAGACAACAAAATTGCGCAAGCCCATAGGAAGAGAGCAATTTGTAGTCTTTGAAAAATTTAGAAGTTAGAGCTAATTAGCACCAAACTACACAAGGTATCATGTTGTTACTTGTTAATAATTTACATGAAAAACGCATCACAAAAAGTCACATCAGATGAAATCTAAATGGCAGCAGGTGCATGCTATTTGTAATTTGCACTCAGATTACAACTTTGTATTTGTGTTACAACTTTGCACTTGTGTTACATGAAAAATCCACTCCTTTTTAGCCAGTCACAAGCACATAACTTTTTCATGTATATCACTAATGTTTCATTATTTAGATAACAGCTTGTGGTATACAGTACCACTTAAAATTAAGTTGACAGTCCCTTAAAACTTGATCAGCAAAAGCTTCAAGGATTGAGGATTGAGTTTTGAGTCAACTTACTTTTGAGCTGTACTCCATATTGTGGCATATAAGAATTTCTTGGTTTCAATAAGCAATTTTTTAGCATATCATACCGACCCTTCAACATCCTCTGCCAAAGAAACTGGAAGCAAACTGAGGCGAAATCTGTTAACAAAAAAATAAACAAACAAAGAGGGGGCAATTAAGAATTTTGTGAACAATTGAATAAATTAATATAAAATCTCATCTCCTTGACGATCTAGTACAATTTAAGTACAGTCTTTACCTGTCAGCATCATCCAACCTATTTTGCAATCCTTCAAGGAAGTCATCTATGACCTGAAGGTGCAAGATCAAAAGAGCAAATTGAAGCAACACAATAAAGCATCATATAGAATAGGGAAGGTTATTTTCTATTTCAAAAATAAATTACCTCTGGATAACTTTCATGAGTTTTAAGCACATTTCTGACTTTTTTCTGGAAGATAGCACGATCAACCTCTGAAAGGCAATAAAAGCATAAGTCAAACTGGCGAGTAATGATGTTTTGTCACCACTTCTTAATAGATGGGAGAATTAACAATCAGACTTGAGAGTTTAAGAGTTAATATATAGATTCTTATACCTAAAACATCTTGCACCAGGCCTGAGTTCACTTGAAGACCAGCTTTTTGCACTACTGTATCAAAAAGTGTTTCCTCCACCTTAGCCTTCTTGTTTGTTCGGGGAGTGTCAGCAACATGTCTGGATCGTTTAGCTGGTGACAAAAAAAATTAGAAACAGAACAACAGTAAAGAACAAGGACTTAATTTTTACTCAAGAAAAATTTGGTTCCTATTGTATAATTGAAGAAAAAAAAAAAAAAAAAGATGTGAGCTCTTTGAGTTAGATTATACCCCGGGAATCTCCCCACAATTGTAAAGATCTTTTAACCCTTTGAACACTTTAGAATGACTCGCATCTAATTTCTCCTTACAATATCACCCCCTAATCACACATTAAGGTCATGAGAATAAAGAAGATGACCACCAACTAGAAGCTCTGGATTATGAAACAAATTCTCCTCATCAGCATCTTAGGGAATGTATAGGGAATAGTATTGAGAATATGCATACTGATGTTAGGGTGGAAAGGGTTAAAGTCACGAGGATAAAGGAAATGGTCACAAACTGAACAAGCTCTTCTCATGAGAATTATCAAGTGTAGATACAATTTCCACAGGTATGATTATTGGTGCAGCTGATACAAACATGAAGCATGAGACTTCTAATAAATAGGAATTTCATATCTTCATGTTATTATCAACCGTACATGTTCATGACAATTTATTGGAAAGTGCAATACCATGATATTTTCTTTATTACACATGCAACCTTCAATTTAGAAAAGTAATCTTATAACACTGAAGAGCCTGAAGAATTTTTTCAAGGTATAGAACATTCATGATGTAAGTTTTGCCTCAGTCAACAGGAAACAACCTTCTAGGCTCCAATAAACTTTCTAGCACCTTATCAACTAGGGAAAACTTTCCATTTCACCCTCTCACTCCCAGATTTAATCTGTAATTCTCCTTACTGTCTTGCACACAATTCATCTTATGTCAGTTTGGAGAATTTGGTAATGGATCAACAAACCATCCCTTAATTGATATTTTTCTTTATTCTCATTACTTGTCAGCTTGATGTTGCATTGATATTGTCAGGAGAAATTCTGTCTTAATCATTCATTGGAGTAAAGGGTTATTGATGTTACTTTTAAGAAAATAAACAAATATTTTCCTTTTAAGACAAATTAAGTGCACTTACAGTTTCCACAGGTGTAATTGCTGTCATGGCTAATGCCAACATAAAGCATTAAACTCCCAATAAATAGAAATTTAATGTGTTTATGTTATCATCAACCACACATGTTCAAGTGGTTTACAATTTATTAGAAAGAGCAATACCATGACATATTTTTTTAATTACACATGCAGCCTTTCTTTAAGAAGACTTATTTTATCAATACTGAAGACCCTGAAGAATTGTTTCATCAACCACACATGTCCACATGGTTTACAATTTATTGGAAAATGTAATACCATGACATTTCTTTTTTTTTTTTTGCATTCCCATCCCTCATGATGCACCAACTACTTTCTGTGTTCCCTTTGGGTGTTTCTTAAAGTCAGGATGGAGGATGCTCCTGGAGGATCAATTCTGTCCCTCCACCATCAACCCCTAGGGTACTTCGCAGAGAACTCTCTTCTCTCTGAAATTCAAAACCCCCTTACATCAATCCCTTGAAATCCCGAGATGCAAAAGGTGCCATCTCCCTACAAGCTACACATACGTTCGATCTGTGCTTTGAGAGGGAAAAAAGATTAAAGAAGATATTCCCGTTAAAAATAGGCCGACAACACTAAAGAAGAGTATTTTCTTCGTTATATATGCGTGCAACGTCAAGAAGAGCCTGACAGCAACAAAGTGGGTGATTCCAACCGCACCCCAGCCGGAAGCGAAAAATACTAGCATTCCGCCCGCTGGGAATTCCACCTGCCCCTTCGCCTTCCTTTTGTGTTCGGAAGTATACATTCCTCGCCTTAATCTATAACTCACACAATTCAAACTCAAAAAGAGACAATCAATACAATGCCCAAAATGAGCAAAACAGAGTGCAACTTGATTGTGCGCACCTGAAGGTTCCTCGCCAACTTGCTTTGAAGTCTTACGCTTCGATCGCGCCATTACCAAGACAACATGAATGGTGTTTCACTCTTTCGTGACATACATATCTATTAAATGGAAGAATCAGCTGTTTTCTGGACGAAATCTACGTGAAAATCAGCAAAATATTCGCGCCACGATTCGCGCTCCCAGGACCATCTCGATTCCCGCGTTTCAATCGTGTGAAACGCATGCGCTAAATTTCCGCTGAAACAATGCAGGCGCACGGTCAAAATGGCGTTTGTTTTCTTCTTATCAATGCGAACAATGATTTTTCGTTGGTGATTCTGGAAAGAAAAAGTAAGTTTGGCTTTTAGTTTTACTCTTGTCACATGCTAACTCTTTATTTTCAAAGATTTTGTAAGCGATTCGCCGATCGGTAAGGTTTTAGAGACAGTTTCCATGTTGTTCTCAAGCTTATAATTTTGGCGAGCAAGACCAGACAAAGACTGGTCATAATCGAATTAATGATGCTTTCGATCAGATCGCTTCTTCGTAAGATCCTTCAGAAACTGAGAAAAGCGAAATCTGATTTATTTCCTTGACCCGTGTTAAGAAATAGAGAAAGTAAGCAACAAGGTATCGTTTTCCTGGTATCGTGAGTGCCCATCATCGATTTGCCCTCAGTTGATCGAATTTGTTTGAGTAATCGACTAGTAAATAATTTTCTATCCATTGGGTAGCACAACACCTTTTATTAACGTTTATCCGATGGACAGCGATTTATTCGTTAAATAGCGTTATGCGCTGGATAGCGTTATGCGCTCCTTTAACAACTGGGCTCAGATCTTTAGTAAGTTTCTGCATATGAAGAACTTACTTTTTTAAGGGCTGAAAAAGTAAACAAGTCTCATTGATCTCAGGGAATTAGACTGAAATCGTGTTTTATATCTACGTGTGTCATTTGCAGAAAAAATGCCGCCTTGCTTGTTACTGTGTCCTGCAAAACGATCTGTAGTTCATTTGGAAAGCCAATTTTGTCTTTGTGGCTGGTGATGCCACTCATTGGCAAAGCTCAGTTTTGTAACGTCAGCAATTAATTTTACCAATAGTCTAAGGCCATCCTTGAATTTCAGCACTAAAAACCTTTTTGTGTGCTTTACTGAATTGCTCAAACATGGTGCAAAATCGAAACATTATCCCCTATTCCTAGTATCTTCTTTATACGTGTCCTTGATAGTGTATTGATCTTGTTGCAATAATTTAATGCATGATCACTCCTGGAAGGGAAATGATTACTAGAGTTTGACTTAAATCTATTTTAGGTGGTTGATGAATATAATTATCCATAATGACTTCAAAAACTGATCCTAATAATGCTGAATCAGATGCCCAGAAGGCAGAAGAAAAGGCTAGTAAAGAAGAGTTAGTGGAAGCCAAGATGAGAATAATCCGAAAGAAAAATGAAGATCTCATGAGAAGACAAAAGGAGATCGAAGAAGACCGTAAAAATGCCGATGTGTACAGCAAGTTAGTAGAAATAAAGAAGCAACATGGGAGTGGTACATCAGGAGTGAACAAGGATTCATCACAGCCAGGAGGGGTGGCTGGAAGAGGGAGAGGTAGAGGCAGGGGGCTAATGTTGCAGGAAATGCGGAAAGAAACACTGAAAGCCAAGCAGTGGGAGGCCAAACGGAAAGAAAATGTTGTAAAGGAAGAGGAGGAGAGGAAACAAGGAAGTAGGAATCCCAACTCTGCAAGTAGGTTTCTGATGGATGACAAGCGAGTAGACATGTCCAGAATGACAGGGCGGAATGAGCACTCTTGGGGTGGAGCTAATTTCAACAAAGTTGCCAGTCAAATGCAAAGGGAGAAGGAAGGGTTTCGACCAGGCAGAAATAGAGATAATATGGAAATGACTATGTCAGGGAAAGAGCGGCAACAGTATCGTGAGTGGAAGGATGAGAGAAAGAAGATTGATGAAGAAAGGAAAGCTCGTCAGAAGAAGGCTGGAAACTGGAGTCGTACATGGGATCAGAAAAAGGTCTGGGATGCAAGACAGAAGATGTGGGTATTTGAAGAATCTGGGGACAATGGGAGGAATATGAGACATCATGATGGTCATGGTCGTGCAGAAGACTGGGGCATTGATAGTAGGGGGAACAATTACCTCAGAGAAAACAGAGGTCAAAACAGGGGTCATTATAAAGGAGGAGGATTTAGACAGTATGACAACCATGAAACCCGAGCTTCTGAAATGCAACGAGGTAGCAGTCAAAGTGAAGTTTTGGAAAAAAAGAGTACCACATCAAAAACTGAAACAGAAACTAGAGCAAGACACAACCAGGATGGCACAGCTAATGGTGAGGGCACTGGGGAAGAGAATTGGGATGAAGAACCAACTGTACCTCTGCATCAAAAGAAAGAAGAAGAGAGTTTAGATGCTGTTATGGAAACATCAACTGACAATTCACAAAGAATTGATAAACCCAAACCTCAAAAAGAACGAAAGGAACAAAGACGTAGTGATAAGCATGGTATTAGTGAAGATAGTCAGAAAAATCAGCAATCTGCAGCAGAAGTGACAAGTGACAAACCACATAGTGGAACTTCTCAGCAAGAACTTCAGGAAAGCTTACAAGATGATTTTGCTGTTAATGAAGATTCTCAAGTGCAGCCTGAATCCACAACTACCAAAGATTCATCCCTGTCAGTCATATCAGCTCTGCATGAATTTCCAGGAGATAAGAAGGAGGCAGCAGTTGAATGCAAGGATCAAATCAAAAACTTGCATGAGGAAAGTGAAGGGGCACAAGTCAATCTAGAAGATGTAGAAACTGGTGAAAGAGCTAATGACATAGTTACAACAGACAGTGATAAAGATAAACAAGAATGCTCACCACAAAATCCAGCACATGAAAAACAAGATATTTCTATCGATCATTCAGTACAGCAAGAACACAGAGATGACAGTGCAAACTCTGTTCATAACGATACAATGCTGGCAGAAACGGCAAATTTGCCTAAACTTAAGACAGACAAAAAAGTTTCTGACACCAAAGAAAACAATCAGGAAATGAAATCAGATACAGAAGTTGCCAGTGTGATACAAGCATCTGCATCAGATGCTGACACTCCACCTACACCTGATTTTCTGAAACTGGAGCAGGACCTTGACTGGGGTGAAATTGAGATTGATGAGGAAAAAATTGTTGAGAGATGGTAGCTTTTAAAATCGAACAATTTAAGTCACAGGTAGTGTTTTGCTCTGGACAACCCAGCAATAGGCATACCCTTTGCTCAAATTTCCTAGAATTTCCTTCACATTGTTTAAGGGCACAATCAAATCTCCATTTTTGTAGTGTATCTGGTTTATTTGTAACCATGGGTAAACAAGTATTTGTAATCAGAAAAAGTCTTACAATCTGTTATTACACCAAGTGTAATCCTAACAACAGTTTGTGAGATAATCATGGCAATAAATATTTTGCCAAGTCAGTTTTACATTGCCCTCTCCTGGGTAATTTTTTTTTTATTTTTGTGAGGCTACAGTTCCCTTGTCCTCCCCTCTTCAGGCTCTGAAAATATTCCAGCTTCGATGCCTGTATACCCTTCCAACAAAAATGAGTTTGGATATGAAATTAGAACAGTTTTTAGCCCTGGGGAATGAAGTGGCCACAGCCTTTCTATAAATCATGGTGTGTACATGTATTGAGATGTATATTTCTTATTAGACAATTTGGTTTGCAGTATAGCTGAGTATTTTTACGAGTTCTGCCATATTTTGACAAGCCCTTGTAATGAGTGAAAATGTAATGCACCAAACATCTAATAAGTTATTTATTATTCAATTGCCTTATTTTTGTGCGTTTCGTCAAAGGTGGTAAAAAACAAAGCAGATCGAGAAGCTTTGCACATGCAGTTGACCATCAAATAGGTTTTTTTACAGTTACAAAATAACCAACTGTTCAAATATTGTGTGATATTTTTACTAGATGGGTGCATTATTTCTACTCTACTCAGTGCAGTTGGATAATAGTGCTGGTTAAATAATAATGAGATTTTTATTTCACTTTTAATCACAGTATGTCTTTTCAACACGCGTAAAATATTTGTTACCATTTTAATTAAGAGATGAAAAGTAGTTTGCTAGTCTGCAACAGATCCCAATAGAATTGTCAAAATTGTAAAGTACTTTTCAGCTTAATTTTACACCAATATGATATAAAATAAATTATAGAAATGTCTGGTGAAAAACTTTTGCTCTTCACTGAATTGGGTAGCTTTTAAATACAATATGGCTCAACTTTTGCTCTGTGGATGGGTTAATGCCCAGTCATGAAATAGTGTCTACTTGTGAACCTTTTCCACCTTAACATCAATATGCATATTCTCCATACTGTTCTCTAAACATTTCCCAAGGTGCTGACAAGGAGAATTTGTTTAACAATCAAGAGCTTTTTTATAGGTGATCAGTTCCTTTATACTCCTGACCTTAATGTTTGACTCAGGAGTGATGAGGTAAGGAGAAATTAGATGCCAGTCACTTTTACACCCAAACATCAACAAGCATATTCTCCTTACTACTCCCAGCTCATTTCCTATGGTTTTGATGGGGAGAATTTCTTTAACAATGACAGAAGCTTCTTTAAGAAGCATTAATTTCCCTAATGTTTGCAATTTTTTTGATTCAGCTGTGATAATCTAACAAGAAAATAGATGCTGGTCACTCTTTACTTTAAGAGAAAAGAATGCCATTAGTGGTACAGTTAAAATGCCCTGGAATTTCTGCATGGCAGGCTAAATTGAGACTGAAAATTGAGGCTCCTGAGCTTAGTGTGTACCCTTGACACCCTAACATCAGTATAGATAATCTCTATACTATTCTATAAAGATTTCATAAGGTGCTGACAAGGAGAATTTGTACAAAAATCAAGAGCTTCTGTATTTGGTGATCATTTCCCATATTCTCGTGACCTTAATGTCTGATTCAGGCAGGATATTGTAAGGAGAAATTTAATGCTGGTCACTCTTGGAGGTCAAAGAGCTGATTAAAGAAAATTATTGGTTTGGAATTGCTGCATTTTACTGGGTGCACTAAGAGTTCAATGTGCACATATGATCTTTAATGTTGATCCATAATGTAAAATATCGTTAAATAGACTTGGAGCAATTATGGTCAGTAGCGTTTTGTTCGTGCCTTGGCCAACTGTTAGCTATCATGCAGCATTTGTTACATTCTGTAGCGTTTTGCAGCAGTGCTGTGGTCATTGGAGCCCTAAGGCTGTCCTTGCCAGCGGTATACCTTACCAGTGCATGTGTTGTTGTATTTGTTATTTATGTTTTCCTCCATTCAACCACCTGGCTCTAGTGTGATAGGTGCTCATAGGGGGCATGGCACGGGAAACTCGTGGCTGGATTATGGGTTGGGCAGGTGGACAGGCCAGTCAGATGTTCAAGTGCCTTGGGGTGCAACTGCGGTTGTGGTCCCTGGGCCCCTTGGGCACCTAGCCTCCATATGCAATGTGGCACAATGTTATCCAGTTTATAACACAACCATTTTTAAAACTAACCAAAAATAAACTCCTGATGCAGTTCACTGAGGATGTTAGAAAACATTTTGATCATCAGGTGATAACCCAAAATGCAACATTGTTTTGACCACCAAGCCATAGGTTTCAGAGAATGTATCATTACTTTTCACCTTTTCTTATCATTTCACATTTGATTTGAAACTCAATTCTAACCTTTAAGGAAATTTATGTACCCCTTAAACCCAGAAGTGATTAACATGTGACTTCTCCCTATTAAATTATCCAGCCAACAGGTTATGAGAATATTCAAACTGATCAGGTATAAGTTTTCATCTTAATCTGACACCAAAATCTGTAGCAGCTAGAGGAGAAAGTTAACAATCAGATCTTAAGGGTTAAGGGGCCATTCTAAAACAAGAAATCATTTTGAACAATGTTTAACACAAACAGATAAAGACTACATAAAAATATGGGACTTGATGTGTCCCAAAAGTTGCTCTCAATGGCTACAGATAGAAAGTGAAAATCAAACATAAAATAAAGTTGCAAAGAAATTTTTGTTGCAAATTCTTTATTACTGACTTGAATCTGCACATAATCAGGCTGTTACAACACATCAAAAAGACTTGTGACTGGTGAAACTTCTACTAGTAGTACTGTTTCTTGAAAATAAACAACATTCTACGCAACTGTTACATTCCGTTGAAACATCATTTGTTTACAACTGAATTTGATTATTACAAAGCTCCTGCCTTCTCTAACTTTGGCTTCAGTTCTCCTCTGTTTTGAAGCATCTGAACATCGTCTCCTCCACCAACAAAAGTACCTCCAATGAACACTCGTGGAACCTGAAAAATACAGAAAAAGTTATGAAGTAGGGCCAGAGAAAATCTTGCTTCACTCAAAGCTTTTTTTTTTCAAAATAAACAAAAATAAGAAAGCCTCCTGATCTTCACACGTCTTACTAAAATGAGATCTTCGCCCTTCATAGAATACAAGACTTGTGACCGCTAAGAATTGTAAAACGTCAGTACTAAAAATACCATTCCTGAAGAGAACACACAAACATCTTACAGAGTTTGAAAGACCGAAAAAGAAATACCCAACCTTTTTTAAAGACGTTTTGGTGATCAATTTACCTTACTGACGGAATAAGTATATTTCAGAGGCTTTCGCGCGTTTAATTATGCATAATTCATTCGACGATCGACTAGACGATTAGTTTGCAATTTCGGTCGATGCATCAAACAGTCTTTAATTCTGAAGAGAGGTGATTCCTATCAGATTTTCACTATGTATTTCTTAAGCTCGTAAAAACGCAATGAAACGAATGTTTTGAAGCTTACCGATCTGCCTTTAGTAATTTTTAGAAGGGCGTCTTGAAATTCATCCCCGTCATCGCGTTCGTCCAACTCAACCAGGAGGTAGTCTTTCAATCCAGCAGCCTTCAGCGCGTCTTTCGCCTTTTTACAAAAAGGGCAGTAGGTCTTGGAGTAAACAACGACCTTGTTATCCTTCACTTGCGCCTTAATGAACTCTACTTTATCCGACATGATGTACTTCAATAAAGCAACGAGTTGCTTTTCTTCTTGACACCAGATAAGTTGATGGGATGGAACCTAGGCGGCTTGAATAGAAGTAGCCCAGAGCCCGCGTTACCTTTGTACAGATGACCGCAAATAAGAAAACTGATGTGTCATGTTTGCTTGTCATTTGTGATTATGCATGCAAGTCACGCAACCTCTTAGTGTTTTGAGTGGGTTTTCATCTCAAAATTGCGGACGTCATGATTAGAAGGGAAAATCTACATGTGATAAACACGGCTATTATCCTGTGAGTTTCAATGAGCAAAACAGCAAGAGGCCTCAATCTTTAGAAGTCGATCAAGTAAAAATATGTTATTTCAGAGACATGGTAGAGTAAAGTATCTTAGTCCCAATCACTTAGTGGTTAAACTTAAAAAGTGAAGATCATTAAATTGAACTCACATCAAAAGGTACGACCTATCTTACCATGACAACAAGAAACAAGAATTTTTTTTTAAAGAAAATTCTAGCAAAAAGGTGGTTGATGAAATATTTGAACACGGGAAAACGTTAAGCTTTGCGGTCACCTGCACGCAAATCCCGTGCAACCAGACTTGTTGCTAGGGCTTTCCCTTGTAAATAGGGAAAAGCCCTGAGAGTGAGATTGCCGTGAAACTTGAGCTTAATTTTCGAAAGGTCCATGATGATGAGCTTTCGAATTTTTGTAAAAGAAAAAGAACATGGGAAGTTAAGTGATAATCCTTGGACTGATCTAGGGGAACAAAGTTTATTCTTATAAAGGAAAGAGTGAGATGGATCCTATTTTTTAACGACAAATATTAACTACAAAACTAAGAGGAGTGTAGCTCAAGGAGTGGTCTTGCGGATAATTACAAATGAGCTTATTTTGAAATTAGGAGCATGATTATGCCAGAATTCCACTGGCAAGTACCTAAGGGATATATAGAGAACAGTATGAAGAACACGTATACTAATTGCGTTCGACGAAGGAAGAACGCTTCCTAATCTCCTGGGCTACCTGTGATCGCGTAGGTATCCTGTGCACGCAAGCGAAAGCTGACCCGTGTTTTTTCGTTCGATCGGCCGGCTGTTCATCTTTTCAGCGCCATTTTGAATGACGTCATAATTTCGTTGCGCAAAGGATGCTGCCTCGTGCATCGCAACCATACGATATAACTAGCCTTTAAAACCTTTTCGTACACAGAGTAAATACAGGTTTCACAATACGCCATAACCCTTTATTTGACAACATACCATAGGCATATTCATCTATCCCAATAACCAAAAAACAATATTTCCCCTTTGAAATGCCGAACGCACTTCCCTAATCTCCGATTACTACTAGTATTAAGGTTTAAAGAGTACGTTAAGACCAATTACAATAATTCAGGTAAGTATTATCAGCAAAGTTATGTTAAAAATTTTGGTATCAAAAGCAGTACTAAGGTCCAAAAGTACGAGAAGTGTCACTGCTTTATTATCCATGCTCATTAAGATGTCGTTTTGAACCTTTACTAGAGCAGTTTCTGTCGAGTGATACCGTTACGGAAGCCGGACTGGAATTTAGGGAGAGGGGCATTTTTATCCCAGTGGAGAAGTTGTTAAAGTGTAGCCTTTTCCACTACCTTGGAAATGAATGGAAGATTACAGACTGATTAATAATTATAATAATAATAGTAATAATAATAAACATAATGATCTTAATTAATTTATAGGATAAAAATATATCTTATTTACAAAACTTTAAATTTAGACCTAAATTACATTGTACGCGCCAATTACAAAGCTAATCATTTTTTAAATACTTACAAAATACCAGTCATAAAGCTAGGTCATGGGACGTACTGTAATCAGCATCAGTAAACTGCTAAATCGGAATCATCCTCTATTATGAAAGCTGGGCGCTTTGAGTGGCCAACAATGAAAGGAACTTGAAAGTTGATAAACGTGTGTATCATGGCCTGTTCTTGAGACCTCGCCAAGGTTGCTTTGGGTGGACACTTCAAACCCTAATGTGAAGGCGGGAATTGGTTTTCCTTCGACGCTACCATCGATAAGCGGTCACAATGAGAAGCAGACTGCAGTCCGTGCAGACTGTACAAACCGCGCTTTGTTCGCTTGAGAATTTCGACTGTTTCAGCTCGCGAGACACTGACAAATTCATTCATAACCTATCACGCAATCAACTTCGATAGGTACCAATTTCACCAATATTATACGGTTTTTTTTCAGCCTGAGAAAAAAATAAGTTTTCTTGCTTATGAAATTTTACTTTAACGCCTAGGTGGACGTTCAATGGAAGTAAAAAATCTCTTCTGGGAACTGGTTTTTGACTGAGTGATAAGCAGTGATAAACAACAAACGATTGCCTTTTTGAATGCCGCAACGTTTTTGGTGCGTGATACATAGCATGCATTCTTTAAACGTTTCTCCAGAACTGCGATTCAACTAGAACAACTCAATTCTGAGCCAGATCAATGCACTTTTTTTTTTCGAATCCGAACTTTAAATACTGTAGACAACCTTAAAATAGAAACAACATTTTACCTCGTTTCTTGATTAAATAATACACTTACAAACTAAAGAGAAACCAAAGAGGGATGCACTTAAAATATTTATCGTTAATTTTTTATCTGATGGGAATTTATCGTAGCCGACGTCCACCTTTCAACTGTAACAAATTATTCCGTCAGACCGTCTAAGCTCTAAACAGCTATAAACGCAAACCAAAAGTGACACATTTTGTTCTGTGTTTTCGATTTTTTGTAAAATAAAAAACTACTGATGAAACCTCGAGTCCCGTCTGCTGGTCACTTGGAAATTGTCCTATTAATTTTAATTTCAGTCACACTGAAATTAAATTAATAAAATTTCGTGGTGTCCAAAAGAGTAATTGTAAGTAAAATCATAGTTTAAAAAAAGCAACAACAAAAAAATTACACAGTCTGCACGGTCTGCGCGGTCTACAGTCTGTAATCTTCTTTTTATCATGATCACAATTCAACCCACCTTCCCCTCCCCTTGACTTATACGATGATGAAGATGTTTAAGAAGATCTGGAACAAAATGCACACTGTGTAAGGTTCCCACTGTGACATTAATTTTCAGTTATAATATCGCAAAACGTTAAGTTTTCAATGCAAGGCTTGTGTTTTAACATTAGTTTATTGTTCTTGCACACTAAAGACTCTGGTTATAAAGACAGTCCATTACTAAACACACTAA